>NC_056726.1:23167688-23212688 GCF_019279795.1 Protopterus annectens | reverse complement strand
TAGTTTCTCCAGCCCACCCGTGTTGAGCTTCCACATGTAACAGCCATTATCCACCTAATATCGCAGCCATGACACACCTTTACACATTGCCCTCTCCAGAGCGTTAGGGGCCCTACACACATTTTGTACCACCTCATGTATTCACAGGGTCTCCCGCCATTTATAATTGCACATACGTGCCTTTCCTGCTGTTATGGATTACGAACATTTGCGGGTTACAAGTGTAGGTGGTCACAACATGAACTACATTCCGTCTGTGTGTAATGTTGACGTAGCAGTTCAATGATATTATGGCCACTGGTATAATCCTGCCTCTGGTGTGAATAGCGGTGCTCTACTCACTCTTGTACAGCTTTATCTGACATACGCTGCAAGCACTATATAATACCTTAGCTGCTCTAGATTCCCTTCACAACCTTTGTGTATGCTTTCTTCTTTCGGTGTTCATGATATATATATATATATATATATATATATATATATATATATATATTTTTTTTTTGTCATATATTTCTTTATTTTATGTCTGTGGATATATATCTATACACACACACACACACACACACACACATATATATATATATATATATATATATATATATATATATATATATATATATGTAGATGATATATATATATATACATATATATATATATATATATATATCAGTTACCTCTGTACAAAACAACATACATTTGCTATGCTGGGAGCTGCTTACACCCACGCAGGTGCACTTGCATATCCTTATTGTGAGTTACATATGTTTACTGCCACTTCTTTGTGCTTACGTGTGCCTTATTCATTATGACAGTACCATGTTGATTGATGGAATCCGGTTAACGGCCCCATGCGAAACACATGTTCACCTTTACATGTTTAAATGTTGGCTTTACAGCACAGAGGCATTCATTACACAAGAAAATGATATATGCTATAGTCGTACTTGAACCGAGAATGCATTTACTTTAGGCGGATGCTCTAACCACTACACTATTGGTGTTCTGCTTCATTTATATGTATACCCATGGTTCATAACTACCCTAACATATGCCTCACTGCTTCACTTACACAGCAGGCATCCATTCTCCTGCTGGGAAAACCACAGTACTACACATGTGTCATTCCCTATTCCCTACTGCTCTGAACCCGTGCTGTATGTTTACTAACTCCAAGGATATTCAGAACTCCAAAGCTTATAGTCCTGGCACATACGTGTGTTTGATTGTCAGAGTGTTCATGTGGTGATCCAGGTTTAGGCTTGTCCAACTGGTGACCGGAACTGCCCTGTACTTGTTCAAATGTCAGACGTAGTAGATGGACAGAGTTGGTCCCAATTTTAACATTCTACCTGTGTTTACAGACGCAGGGGTTTGGGCACCTCTGACCAGATTATTATGTTTGTACTACATAATATAGGGTGGGGGGTGGTTCCACTACATAATACAGGGTGGGGGGTGTTTCCACTGGTGTTTCCCTTCACATTTGACTATTTCATTCATTCATATATACGATGAATATTATTCTGGACATCACTTATGACTTCACTACAGGTATGCAATAGTACTGTCAACAAATGTGACGGTTGGTGTACATATGCGTACGGACCTCTGTAATACTCAGGGACTAATTTCAACAGTGACTGGGACAAGGCAAAGACAAATCAGGGACAATCATGGACACTTCTACAATATTAGTACTATTAACTTGAAACGTGTTGACAGATTCAGAGCCATATGTAGTAATACTTATTTTCTGCAGTTAAAAGTGTCTATTACTCTTAATTATTGTCATTACTCATTCAAGTGTCATTCAACACCTTTCCTCGAAAGGTCACTGGTTTTGTGAGTGATTAAGAGGCTGGCCAGTTATTGTGCGAATGCTGTGACCATTGGTAGGGTTGCCACATTTTCATATGTACAGGATGGGATATATTCTGGACACACCAGATTGTTTAGGCCAACACATACCCATGGTCAGTACAGGGTTTAGAACATTCATTATTTTCCTAGATGGGAGCCTATTCCTGTAGCAGTTTAGTTGCTTATTCTGTTTCTTGTACAATTTACGTATTTTACATCCAGAAATAACTGTTTTATGCAACTGTTACATGAAATATGGTACATAGTTATTTCCTACAATCACAGGGCATTTGCCATTGTATCATTCTTGGTCAGGACACACCTATCCAAACAGTGACTGTCCCTCACAAAGTGGTTCAGGAGGTACCCTGCTTATGTCAGCACCTTAATCACCCTTTTTCCAAGTGCTACTATGTGACTATGTACAATATATTCTCTCGATAATTCATGTGGGGAGACATGCATCATGGGCAGGTGTTTGATCCTGGGTAGTAGGTTCTGCATGACCATCTAGAGGCTGAACAGTCTCGTGAACCACTACTGCACATACAACTTGTGTCCAGATGTCTACAGGACTGGACATCGTGTCGTGATACCAAGTCTGATGTTTACACAGGATACTTATCCCATGAGGGATATCCAAAAATATTGAACAAGCCAATAACTGTCCATTCTTTTGGATTTACGAAAATGTGTTCGGGTTTTACATGCAAGGGATACATAGTTTGCAATCTTGACACTGCCTTGGGTGACACTGCCTACTACATATGAGTAGTGGTCACTATGTGTAGATATGGCTGTGCCAAGCTAGTAGCCCGAGTATGGCTGGATTTGGTGGACGTTCAGGAATGTAGGCGGGTTGTGTGCTGTAGAGGGGATGATGGGTATTCAATTATGCATCCAGGTGTGATGCATTTGGGTGGCCCAGTTCCATCCAGACCATTCTGTGGGTATGTGCCGTTGACGCTTCTGTGCATGCGTATCGTTCATTTTAATATTCATATGTTTGTGTGATTGTCTTCTACAGTATGGCCTGTCAGGTTGTATTGCGGATGTGTATGCTTGTTCTTTGTGTTTCTTTCTGATTCACCCGCTGCTCTCTCATACACCTCCAGTTCAGCTATTGTGCATCCAACACAGTCTCACCTTTGGGGATTATAACATTACCCATCCCCCCACACACATATTCCAGACACTCCATCCATCCCTTCTTTGGTTGATGGCCCATGGCACGGTCAAGGGAACACATTGCATACACTACATATGTCAGGTACCTGTATGGTTGTGAGGACTACCCTGGCATTTTTCACCTTCCAGATGCTGTACGTCATGCACATAGGTACACGCAAATACTTATCTTTCATGACATGGTAGGTACACCCGGGTAATACCTGTTCAACTTTGACACATCCTGATAAGAACGGCTTGGACCGCATATGGGCGGATTTTGGCTGAATGTTCTGACCATTGGTACGGTTGCCACCTTTTCATATGGCCAGGATGGGATATATTCCGGACACAAATCAGATTCTACAGGCCAACACATACCCACGGTCAGTACTACGGATAATACTTTTGTTTTATGCCTACATGTTAGCTTATTGTTGTAGCAGTTTATATGCTCCTTCTGTTTCGTTTACTTGCTTATTCTATTTCTTGTAACATGTGGTATGTTACATACGGAAATAACTATTGTATGTGACTATTACATGCAATGTGGGACATAATTATGTCATACGGCACAGGATATTTTACATTTATAATGGTTTTGGTATGGACACAACTGCCCAGCTGTGTACTATCCCTCACAATGTGGGACAGGTGGTAACCCTGACCATTGGGCTAGACGTAGCTATTGGCGGCACGCTAACATGATGCATTTCACTTCCACTTGGTATAACTATCTACACTGCATTAGAATACGGGCACACGGTTTTAAATGTCATTTGTTCAAGGGATGGAGACTCGATATTTGCTAACGTGCATTTGTGTTTGCTTCTTAATTTTGTGTTCGCAAGAACTGTCTTGCATGCTTTGTATATGTTTCAGTATCCACAGACACGGACAGGTGTGATCACTATTGCAGGCAGACTGTAATATTCAGCATTTTAGGTTGCACGTCAACAGCCGACATTTCCACGCCTCCATGCAGCACTTCGACACGCCCCATGCACTCACGCTCGTTTCCTATGCACGTGGCTGTGGTGGCAACACGCCTTCATTAATATGCATATGGCGGTACTGCGCCATCTACACACCGCACGGTCAGCACAAGCCTAATGCCAGCCTTGAACCAAGATTCATGAATCCCAGGGAGTGCCTTGTTTTAGCCTTAATTTGTCAAAAGCAGTGGAAAGTTCATTCCATGGACATTAAGTTTACATTTCTGCAGTTATGACTTTTTCTTGTCATATCTGTCTGTCTGACTCTTGAGGTAAACTATGTGAGAACATTGTAGTGACTCAATATTTATTTTTATAATCTGGTCAATGCATCATTCTACTTGTATAACAAAGTGAAATACATAAGTCAGATGGGAAAATCTCACCAGATGGCCCTGGTGCCCTCTATTAGCATTACTGCAATGTTTGCTTGTGTGATGATGGGAGTTAGTGCCAGCTATGCAGAGAGAGTAAAATGATGCATGAGTAACATATACCAGCATAACTAGCTAGAGTTTTGTAAATAATTTTATGTCATTTGAATATCAAACTAATCTCTACAGATGTTTGTGCTAAAATGTATTTGTAAAGTTGTTTGTGTTATTAAAATGTATCAACAATGGGTTCTGCTGGATATGTATTTCAGACTGTATTGCAACTGATGAAATGTATATATGTTAACAGAGGATGCTGGAAGGGAAGGGGTTAAGCTCAGCCCAGCTAACCCTAAGAAAAATAGCCTGAAATTAAATTACTTGGTTTAGGCCATAAAGATTTTATCTCACAAGCCTGGATGCAGCCATAAACACAATGTCTGGGCTGGGATCCTGTTGTTATTAGTCTTACTGGTGAATTAACTGCTACCCTGGGGTTCCAGAGAAAGGGTTGGAATTGTTTCAGTCTCCAGATGCTGGAATAAGCCTCAACAAAGTTTTAGGTGTGTATTGTGACACATCTGTGCCAGAACCTGGCTCAGCTTCTAGTCAGGGGTAGTGTAGGAACCACAAACTCAAGCGACCAGATGTGAAATCAATCTGTAACCAGCATTAAAATTGTATTTAGATACTAGTGAGCGATGTGACAGGTCACACTCAACACTGTTTTGGAAATAGCAAGACCACTCACCCACTTCATCTTGCCTTGCTTTAGTAATTAACTTAACTAGGGAACAATAATTATTCAGTCAGTTAGGAAAAATAGTGAGATTACCTAAAAGTATTGTTTTTTCTATATCTGTCTGAGTCTTTCCATCTGTGTAATTTTTTATATTTCCTGGGAATTGAAACTCTGGTGCTTATTGTAAATAAATACTCAGTATTATCATTTTTTTTAATTATTTATTATTAAGTATATATAAAACTTTCATTGTGGTTGGTCATTTAGAAAATATTTTAACCCATGAGAGTACTTGCATTTATTTAGTGGCACTATAGCATCACACTCCTGAAAGTCTTGCCAATGACTACCATTTGTATAAGTATTAATTTTGCTAAGAGTAATTAGGTACCCTGGGAATCTCCTTAAAGTAGCTGGGTGGTGGCAGTGAATTTACCTTATATTCTGGGTGGAGGTGACATAGAGTGTAAATCTTTAGCAGCCTTTCCCAGGGGTGTGTGTGTGTGTGTGTGTGTGTGTGTGTGTGTGTGTGTGTGTGTGTGTGTGTGTGTGTGTGTGTGTGTGCGCGCGTGCATGCGTGCATGCATGTATGTATGTGTGTGTGTGTGAAAATCAAATATCAAAGAGTGTGTATGTCAGTTACTTGGAACAGGGAACAAGAGCATTAGTTTCTTGTGTTAAAAGGTTATAAATGCAGGCAAAAAAAATGAGTTTCTCTGTTCTTTCTCTGGCATTGTACTGATGTACTGTGCAGGCATGGGAATGTAAGTCCCATACATATGTACATTCTTTGTGTCTTTCGACTTTTCCCAGTTAGGGGTTGCCACAGCAGAACTCCGGTCCGCTAATGATTGGTAGTTGATTTTTACGTGCCGAGTTACCAGCCCTGACACACAACCTTCAACGAAGGTACGCCCATTCACGCATGTCTCCATGCAGAAGATGCTCTAGCTGAGAATCGAACTGGACAGCGTCTTACTGTGAGGCGACAATGCTACCGCAGCACCACCACCGCATCAGCAAATTCAGAAGAATGTGGAAGAACACTAATGTGATATTAAACAGATAAATTATTTTGACAAAGGTAAGCAGTTTCTTTCTTAAGTAATGCCATTTTGTAATAGCAATAACCCATGACTTTGTATGGGTATCACAGTATTAACCCATGGTTGACTTTGTTTAATTACTAGGGGTTTGACCTTGTGGTCAAACCACACCAATTGTGGGTTAATCCTTTTTTTAGTAAAGAATTAACCTCACACTGTGAAAAAGTTAGCTCTGAACACCAAAATACCACAATATGGAGCCACCTGGAAACCAGGATTCAGGTAGACTTCCATAAGGCAATAAGCCAGTACAAAACCACAAGGACTAAAATATATAAAATGTATTTACACAAAGAATAATCACAGTTATTCACTTTCATTACTCATTGGAACTTCATCAGAACTGTGTGTTGTGAACTATTTTAAACTGAATCTCTTTAGAGAAAGTTAACCTATTTTTTTTCTTTACAAATATAATGGCTTGTTTCTAGGGCTTCAGGGCCTCTAATTTAATGTTCAGAGGTACAGTAGAACAAGGAACTAAACAGTAATTTCTAGAGTTTTAAAGCCAATAATTTAACAATTGTGATAGTGAGGTATATGGAACTCAGCAAGCATCATATTATATTGCAGCAGTTACATGCTGCAATTAATTAATTTTTTAACAAATATATGGGATGCATACGCCCTGCAGATTAAAACTTAAATGTACCTTCTGTCCTGATGCTGTCACTTGTAAAGATGAACTGAGGCAAGCACAGGCCTTTTGGTTTCACAACATTATGGTACAAGGCCACCAAAATGTTCTGACAAAGTTGTATAACAACATTGCAATTTGTGAAATATGACTCAAGTGCAGGGGTTTTGGAAAGTGCTTTCATGAAAATTACAAGGAGAAGATTGAATCAAGGATCTAGAGTCTCAGATAATTATGATGAAAGCAGTTAGCTTTACCTAATGATGCACTGGTTGGCCTTATTTTTTTTTAAACAACATACATCTACTGCCCTTGCTGCTGAATGCTGATAGTGTATGTATTATTTCAGTTTCCTTCACTGTGTGTTACTCACTGTACACTTTGACTGCAGCAGATTTCTGATGAGATGTAGAGCACATTATATAAGTTGTCCATTGTTTAACTGAAAAAACTCATCTGGGCAGGCTTGAATCAAAACAACATGTTTGCCTTTGATTTATTTGTGATAACATTAAATGTGACCTCAGTTTACCTTCTGTCCTTAGCCAAATGACTTTTGAATCTTAGAATCTGCTTTCATCATCTGAAAAGTATTGCTTATAATAGTTAAAGTTAATGACCCTAATTGCTACAGGCCTTACTTTCCACATACTGTTGCTACTGTAATGTGTCTGGTAATGATTTACTAAGTCATCTGATCTGTTATCCAAAGCTGAAAGTTATGCAGGAATTATTTCCACAAGGTTATGCAGTCACATCTCTCCCTGTCTCTCTCTTGCTTGCAGATAGATTGACATTGCCCTTCTTCAAGTTGGATAAATGTTACTATTCTTCTACTTATTTCCCCACTTCGATTGAGCTGCCTGAAAATACACTTCGATATCTGAACTACCACATATTGACATATTACCGATTGTTAAATTGAGTCTCCTCTAATTACATTAACAGTGGTTAATAAACAACTGACTGTGTCAAATGTCTGTTTTGATAAGACCAAGCACATGGATTTTACTTTTGATTAAAATGTGTCTTACAGTCTGAATAAAGTAGGATAGGCTTTGCATAGCTTTGTTTAACATTTTTATTTATTTTATTCTATTTTGATTTTGTTTACCAGCTTTGCCCAACTGGGTTTAGACAAAAAAATGATTTTCACTGGAGAACCAAGGAGAAAAATTCCAACGTATTACAAACATTTTTAAATAGGCATTCAGCAATATATATGCACAGATATTAAGTATTATACATTAACAATTGCACAATCATTTGCTAATTATATTGCATTCATATGAAATAACAGCATCTATTACAATATAAAAGATACGTATACATTAGCAGATGTTGAATATTAAGCATTTGAAAAAGTCTATTAGTCATAGTTCTCAACTTCTTAGCACAAAAAAAAAGGCTGGAGAAAGCCAAAACTAATGGGGGAACAAAGCAAATTTTAAATATTGCTCTTATAAACTTAGAAAGTTGATAGAATAAAAGGTCTTGTATTACCATACATTTTCTGAAGGATATGAAGTCTGGGGGTATATGTTTGCTTATCAAAAATAAAAATAACGTGGACAGCTAAACTGCGAAATGGAAACAGCGAATGTGAACATTACCAAACAACAACGTCTACAAAAATAAGTACATTGATTGGCCATGGTTAGCCAACATCACGAACACCACCAACCAAGGTGGGTGGCTGTGCCCCCACCCCCCCTTACTATATATACCAACTCTGAGATCACACTACAGTGGGGAATAGGGAAATTAACAAGCTTTATTTTATTTATTTTTATTTTATTTTATTTAGCCTGGTCAACAAATGTAAAATAAATCAACAAGCTTTCCTTTTGCTTACCTTATGCATCCCATTACTTCATGATTGTTGGCCAGCAATGGCCATTCGATGTATTTATTTTCATAGAAGTTGTTGTTTGGTAATGTTCACATTCACTGTTACCTGTTTGTGGTTTAGCCGTTCACATTTATTTTTTTTTTTTTCGGCAACTGAACACAGACCTGAAGTCTGAAACTCAAATGCATGTCATTATTTAGTGAATTAAGTCCTCACAGATTTGAGACAAAAATCCAGAAAATCACAAATTTATGTGGAACAGACTGAAAATATTAGGCAAAAATCTGGACATTCTGTGAAAGTACAGTTGAAAGATATGCTATTAGCGGTTTGTCAGATAATAGATCATGTGATTAGTTCTAAAAATATAAATGGTGGTGAGGGAACAAACTAGGTGAGGTAGAAAATGTTACTATCCTAATTAAGAGATAGGGTTTAAAACAGGTTTGTAGATAATTATGCATATGACTATCATAAAGTTATAAAAGAAGTATAGAGGTGGGGTGAGCAATGTCACAAAGCTGTGTATACGGCTGGGAGATGCTAGTAAAGCAGATATAGGCAAACACTAGTTGTGGGGTTTAGGATTCTTAATGAAGAGAAATGGTTGAATGATCTGACAAGCTGAAGGTAAGAGTGACATTTATCCTGGAGATTTACAGAAGCAGATCCACTGATTTTATAGGTATAAGTTTAGTTGTGCTTTAAGTGAGTTTGCATTGTGAATGGATTTCAGTGGTAAAGGGATGTGGTTCCATTGTCATCTGCACCATTAGATGATTTGGTTATAGTGATTAATGATTTTTCTTTAAACCATAAAATTCTATTGGGGATGGTGTGTTGCTAAGAATGTTCTTACTTATAGAGAAGTCTGTGCATTGTAGTTAGCTGAGAGAGCGCTAGGTGATGAGGTAATTCTAATTAGTTTAATTCTCTGAATGCTAATTAGCATTCTCTGAATGCTAATTAGTGTTATGATTTGTTGTTATAGTTTACTACGCATTTGGCTATTTTATTACAACATTGTCCAAATATGGATAGTTGTGAGATCTGAAGGTTATTGAAGACTGGGGCAGCATAGTGGAAAGATGGCAGTAAGAACACAGAACATCTACGTTTTCTGGTTATGCCAGTGAGGTAGGTATTTACTCTGTATAACATACCTAGTTTTTGATGAGTGTGCGAGTAATACTATTATAGCTCCATAAGCTGCATAAGCAGGTTAAATATTGAACTAAGGTTTTGTGCACTGTGTGCACATTTATACATAATGGTATATAGCAATAAATCGTATTTATATCTATCTATCTATCGGGTCTATATTATGTGATCAAAACCTTAGGTTATTGAACACCTAAAGGTCAATCACTAAATATTGAACCCTTAACATAGAAAATAACCGTTTCCACATAGGGAAACAATGCCGTTGGCCAAAAAAAAAAAAAAGTTTTAAACAGAAATGATGTGGGACTTTGCCCCCCAACTAAATATACCAACTCCGAGATCGCTCTACAGCAGATAAAGAAAAAAATCCGTGTAGCAGCCAAATGACTCATTTCTCTGTGTGGAATTGACCGTTTGCAATTTTCAGACTTCAACATTTAGTGAAAGACCTTTAGGTGTTCATTAACCTAAGGTTTCGATCATGTAATAGGAACCTATCTATCTATTTAGCTATCTAGCATATGTCATTTCCCTACTTATCCACATATCTATTTAGCCATTCATCCAGCCATCTGTGTATTCATCTGTCTGTCTATTTATCCATCCATTCACCTATCATCTATTTGTTCATCTTCTGGCTTTTGCTGGTTAGGGGTTGCCACAGCGGATCACCTGTCCGCTCATGATTGACAGTGGAGTTTTACGGTGTCAAGTTGCCAGCGCAGCGCCCAACCTTCCACAGAAGTCATACATGCCTAGAGTCAATTTAGAGTGTCCAATCCACCTACAGTATGTCTTTGGGATGTGGGAGGAAACCAGAGCACCCAGAGGAAACCCACTCGACCACAGGGAGAACATGCAGACTCCACACAGAAGGCATCCCAGCTGAGAATCGAACCGGAGAACCTCTTGCTGTGAGGTGGCAACGCTAACCACTGCACCACCACAGCCAGCCATGTATCAGTTCAGTATACACACACACACACACACACACACACACACACACACACACACACACACACACACACACACACACACACATATCTATCTATCTATCTATATATATATATATATATATATATATATATATATATATATATATATATATACATATACATATATATATATATATATATATATATATATACACACACACACATATATACATATGCCTGTCTGCCTGTCTATTGATGTACATATCTGCTTATCCATCTATCTGTTGACTCATCTCTTTGCTCATCTCTTTGTCTGTCTTTCTTAATAATTAATAACTGGAAATACAGGCTGCTTCTAAGTCCCTCTCAGACATAACCAGACCTGTAAGTCAAAGATATCCATAAAGAATACAGTGATTAAAGGTTGATAAACAATTACTTAATTACTTAATATAAAAACAAATATGTAAATCACATAAAATGGTTCATAATTATCAGTAGTACATTGATTAAATCAGCTAATCAAACAAATAAGAAAATAACACTTGTAAGTACTCAGGGTAAACAAAATGTAAAAGTAAAAGAAAGATAATCATTCTGTGATAATGAGATACACCTTAGTCAGTGGTAAACAAGGTAAAAGATATGGACCCAGCACTTAGCCTTTTAGTACACTATATCTCAGTGTTTCAGGATATGAGGACATAGATTCAAACCACATTCTGACAGAACTTAAATCCAAAAGTCTTAAGCTGTGCGTTTTCAACCTTTTTAAAACTCAATCAAGCTAATCTGTTAAGGATTTTAAGTAGTAGATTTAATGCCCTGCTAAGGTCAACAAAAAAGGCACCATTTAGCCAACCATTATTCATATTTGTAAAAATATGCCACAATGGTGCCAGAGTAATTTGAAACCTCATGTTGTGAATGGCTCAGTAGGACATATTTGTTCAAAAATGCTAATACCTGATTGCATAAAAATGTCTTCATATACTTGGTAAATTGCTGCAAACATGAAATGGTTCAAAAGTCATCTGCACGTGAATTGCTGGCAGTTATAAGTAGTGCAACATTAACTGCTTACATCCTGAAGTAGGAGTTATAACATGGGATAAGGATGAATTGTATTTGATAGAGAGATGTTGTCATTTAAAGAATACTGTAGGATGCTTTCCTTCAGTATACTTTTTTTTTTGTTATTTAGCCTACAGAGACTATTCCTGCCTTATGTGGCTGAGATGGCTTTGAAAAAAAAAATGGTTGCTGGAAAGGCTGACATTAGTTTTTGCAGCAGATAAAAATGTTAGGAGTATGCTGACTGAAATTATCAGGATGAAGGCGAAATAATTCCTTCAGAAGATCTGTACTTGCTTTTAGATAAACTTGTAGAACTATGTTCATTTAAGGTGGAAGGGCACAAGTTATGGACTTCTGATTTTTTTTCTTTTTTAACTTCTGTTGTGATTTTGCTGGTCCAGCCCAGGAACAAGGTCTGTTAAGTCCTTCCCATTTTCTCTTCATACCTACATGAACTGAATGTAGTATTTGATTATGGCAATAAAACAACATTAAATAATTGGAGACAACCTTTAAGGAAGCCTTCTAGCTTAATTTTGTTTCTTAGAACTAGCCAGTTTTTTTTTTAGTTTCAGCACTCAAATCTGTTTCTTTGAGCTCAGCACTTGTTCAGAACTCATTGTAAGCACTAAATAAGCTACAGATTACTACAGCACTCTTTCCTCACTTGTCTAGAGGAAAACAGATTTTAGTACTTAATAAATAAGCACCTATCCAGGCATGTCTAAGGGTCAGCTCCCAGTGTTTTCTCCTGTCTACCTGATGCATCTGGACATCTTGGGGCAATGCAGCAATTGCCTCATGTACACAGACAACCCTTTCCTCCTACCACCCAACACTACAACCTGTGAGAGATGCACTTATATACCCAAACTGGAAGCAAAGCTCTCTTCACCCAAGACTGGACTAGACACCACACCACACTCATCACATAGTCCCTCAAAACCTACACCACCAAAACACACACATAGAAACACAAAACACACACCTACATTCACGGAGGCTCACAAAAAAAATCTACCTAAGCAACAGGGACCTCCAAAATAGAAACGCAAGCAACCTCTACCCTTCCAACACAACCTAAATGACACATAGCCCACAAACTCAGCGTGCCACTCAATCACAGCTCATAAGGCATAACAACATACCCAACACTCTAGTCATAGGTGACTCTATAGTCAGGCACACTGATGTAACACTCACCAGGCTAAACAAGGAAAAAGTTACTGTTAGCTGCCTGTCAGGTGCCAGGATCTGCCACATAACGCATGCACTCAGGTCACTCCACAACAAGTATAAATATGACTCTGTCATTGTCCATCTTGGTGTGAATGACCTGAGATGTACCTCCCTGGACTACATGAAAAGAGACATGGAGAAGCTGTCCAATCTTGTAACCCAGGCAGGTATGACCCTAGCCCTGAGTAGCATCCTGCCACCACCCAGAATGATACCACAGTACAAGGACAAAATGATTGACTTCAACAATTGGCTAAGCGTCTGGTGTCATTCTAAGGGGATCCAGTATCTGTCTGCCTGGGATGACATGATCGACAAACCACAATGCTTTGCCAGAGATGGCCTGCATCTGTCGCCCTTGGGATTCCAGATACTGGCTAAGGCTCTTGCCACCCCTGTAGTGCTTTTTTTAGGCAAGATTCAAATGAAAAATTCACCACTGTAACAGGTACAAGCAAGCAAAATCTGAGGGTAATGCTACTTAATGTTAGAAGTTTAAACCTCAAAAGGCACTCACTTGAGGCACTCCTTAAAATGGAGAACATCAACATCTGTGCAGTGATAGAGATGTGGTTCAAGGCTTCAGAGAGCACCCCTGCATTACCAGGCTATAATTCATACCACACCTTTCGGCCACCTAACCTGGACCAAAGCACTAAAGGCGGAGAAGTGTCCATATTCATTAAGGATATCTACACCTACAGGCTAGTTGCTCAGCATAATGCATCCTAGATTATCCAAGTGCAACTAACTCTGGGCAAGACCGCAATCCAAATTGTAACTTGCTACAGATCCCCAACCATGCCCCAGGATTCCCACTCCTCATTTCTTGATACACTGGAAAATATTAGGGTACAACCTTTATACTCTAATAATGGACAATTTCAACTACCCCACCATTAACTGGGAAAACTATTCATGTACCAACTCTTGTGCTCAACGATTTCTGGAATTCATAAATTCCAATGCCTTGGATCAACTTATCCACACCCCTACCAGGGGCAGCAATATCCTAGACCTGGTCATTACCAACAAGGACAACCAGTGTTCCACACCAGAGGTCAATTTCTAGTTGGTCAGATCCGACCACAAGCAAATCACCCTAGACATCCACATCCCACCCCCACCCCCCATTAGGGAAACCACCATAAAAAATTTCTCCAAAGCCAACTTCACGCTTCTTAAGACAGAAGTGGCAAACTTCCCGACACCTATGCTGACGGACAATAGAGGTACACCTGCTGAATCCTATACAATTGCACTTTATAAGCACTTACACGAGTGCATGGATCATGCAATCCCTAACAGAACCAAGATACTATCCTCCAAAAAAAGGAAGCCAAACTGGTGGTCCTCTGCTATAAACAAACTCTACAACAGAAGAAAGAAACTGTTGCAAAAAAGAGTAAAATCCCGTGATTGGAGGAACTCCATAGTCAGCCTCAGTAAGATGCTGAGATCCCTCATAAAATCCTCCAAAGCTAGTTACGAAAACAAAATCACCACTGATTCTAAAGACAACCACAAAGCATTCAATAGCTATGTCAAGAATCTCAATGACAACATTCAGATCTGCTCTGAGTTACACTGCAATGGCACTAAATATACAGAACCAACTGATATTGCCAACATCCTGGCAGATAGGTTCAGTGCTAACTTTATCCCTGTCTTATCCCCTAAAGGGCCCATCTCTATACCAGAAGAATGCAAAGTTCCTGTAATCACGACTGCACAGGTGAAAAACGCACTCTCCAAAGCCAAGAACACAACATCCATGGGACCTGACAACATCCCAGGCTGTGTTCTACATGAACTACAGAATGAACTGGCACCCAACCTAAGTACCATGTTCAATCATAGCCTCACCTCAGGCTTTGTGCCCACTAAATGGCTCACAGCAACGGTTATACCACTCCACAAAGGGGAAGCCACCATGGACCCTGGGAACTACTGCCCCATTAGCCTGACAAGCTTGTTCTGCATGGCTATGGAACGTATCATCATGGAACTTATAAAAAATGACATTGGTAATCTCCAAACTCTGGAACCTATCCAGTTAGGGTTTGTAAAAGGCAGATCATGTCTCCTAAACCTGATAGACTTCTTTGAAGCGGTCACCAAAGTCATAGATGAGGGCAAGGTGGATCACACAGCCTATCTAGAAATTGCCAAGGTTTTCAACACCATCCCCCACTCTGGAATTATAGATAAACTCACTAAACTAGGCATAAGTCCCTATGTCACAAGATGGGTTGTCAAATGGCTCACTGACAGAACCCACACTGTGAAAGTAGCAGACTCTAAATCCAACTTCAGACCAGTGACAAGAAGAGTACCACAGGGTTCAGTCCTAGGTCCTCTCCTGTTTGGTATCTACGTCTTTGAAGTACAGGCTAACACAGCAGAACTTTGGCTAACAAAGTTCACAGATGACTGCAAACTAGGAGGCATAATCAAAACTCCTAATGATGTGGACATCCTACAAAAGGGCCTCACTGAGACAGATGCCTGGTGTCAAAGCCATGGCCTCAAGCTCAATGCCAAAATGTGCATTGTCATCCCCTTTGGTTAAAACTCTGTACCTATGAACTACCACATAGGTGGTAGCCTACTTAACACCGATAGTGTGATAAGAGACCTAGGGACACAGGTGGACAGTAGTCTCTCCTTTGATAATCACATCACCACAGTAGTCAGGAAATCCTTCTATGTGGCACACCTCATCACAAAAGGTTTCTCATCCAGGAAAAAAGAGGTCATTGTTCCCCTCTACTCATCACTCATTAGACCTATTATAGAGTACAATGCCCCTTTTGGTATGTACCTCCCAAAACATCTACAACAACTGGAAAGGCCAGAGAAATACCTCACAAAGAGGATTATCAGCCTCAAACAGATGCTTTACGCAGATCATCTCAAAAAACTCCAGCTTTACTCTGTCGCATATCGCGTACTCAGAGGCGATCTCTGCCTAACATACAAAGTTATGTCAAACCCAGAGCTGTTGGACATGCTCCATGTAAAGAAATCCCAGTCCCTCCAAGCTACATGCTCTAGGGACCTAAATCTTGTCACCACAATAAACAGAACATGCTGGAGGGATAGATTTCTGTCCCAGAGACTTCCCATACTCCGGAACAAACTACCTATCTATATCAAACAAAGCTCCTCATTAGCACTCTTCAAGAAAAATCTTGTTGATTGGATGGGAGATAGGACATTCACCCCGGGGATCACTTCTGTGGCTCTGCTTGACAGGGGCACAGGAAAATAATTTTCTTGGGTGGCAAAAGCCAGGGTATCATTTAGCTAGGCTTATATAGGCCCTAGGGCCAATAGCCTAGTAACTACCTATGAACTTTGAACTATGAATGCACAATACATGTATGGACCCCCGAATAAATAGGAATTATATCAAACACAAATGAGTGTTTAAACCAGTGCAGCTGAGTACAAACAATCTGTGCTATATGTTTATCTTCCCAACCAGGTAAAAGTACCAACTAACACAAAGCACACTGTACAATTAACATTGTTAGACTAAACTAAACACTACAATATCAATCTTACCAAAACATTTACATATAGATGTACAGAAGGTAATATATGTTTGCTTACAGTTATTAAGATCAGATATGTTAATTATCTTCTGAAGGCAACTTTGAGCAAAACGTGAACTTGAGAACCAAGGCATTATGTGCACAGTGTGGTTGTAACAAGCACATGCTAATGCATACGACTGGCTGATATGCTTGCTCATAGAAAAATAAACATGAATTTGTAGCTGCTAGGAAAAAATCACTAAACAAAGCATAAACTATAGCATAATAAACAGGCTGAACCTGAAATTGGTCAGTATTAATTAGTGTACTACCCCAGTAAACAAATATACATACATACATACATACATACATACATAAATAGATAAATAAAATAATTGTAATGGTGTACATTATGTTGCCCCACCAGCATCTTATCTGCATAGTGTTGTTGTGGCTTCCACTCTGCCCAGACAGGTGACAACAAAAGAAAACTCTTTTCAAGTAGTTGGTAAAATAATGGTGGCCATTGGGCTTTTTAGCCTGAGTATGCTAGATAAAATCTAGGACTATTCTCTCTCTGTTACTATGAGAATTTTGGTCTTAGATTTAGTGGTACTGGTGCAACAGGTAGGACACTCACCTTTGGTGCAGTAGGATGTGGATTCTATTCTCACACCAGGTAAATTGATTGCTGACTGTAGTATTTCATATTGGAAGAGTGGGGTGTGCTGCATCCTTCATATGAGACATTAAACAAATCAAAAATATTAGGGGAATTTCCCAGATGCCCTGGACAAATTTCCACTAGTAGTGGTATAAATATCACCTCTGGTCTTCCCTGAAAGTAGGCTATTAGGCTAGTGGGATTAACCCAGTCAACAAGGGATATATAGATAATAAAAATAGCCCTGATATTTTTCCTCTCAAAGATCATCTTAATAGGTAAAGTGGATGGTCCTTTAAGACACATCCCTTTTTTGTTTTATTGTACTGTAGTTATATGGTATCTGGTAATGTTACTATTGTATGGTAGAATGACACAGTCCTGTAAGCTTTAGTTATATATTTCTGGATCATCATGTGGAAACAATACTGGGACTGTCTGCTTCATTCTCTGTCTGGGTGGTCTTTTTTTGGTGTGTTGCTGCACTTCAGCTGCTGGGATGTTTGGACACTGGGAGTAATGTAATGGAAACAGAGGAGACATATATTGCCAAGGATATCATATTTATGGCAAGTATATCAAGGCTTAGATGCTTCTACTTCACATGCCTTGCATCTGACCTTAGACTTAGGCATAAGGACAATGTGATGGTACTTAAGGGATGTTCAAGTGGGAAAGTCCTCAGAACGTTCTTGCTGCCAGTCCAGGAAGAAAGACTACATTTGAAGATCAGTCTGTCAGCTGTACTAAGTACCCAATTGGAGACCCTTCCTCATTATTAGATTTTTCTCTTATTATTTACCTTTTCCATATCATATAAGTGAAGGAAAAATCTCTGTGGTAAGCATATAGGTTCATAGTTCTACAAGTAAGCACTAAGCTAGCTGAACTTACAAGCCATTTTAAGTCTAGCCACTTCCACTTCTGGTGCTTTAGTTACCCTTATCCATTTCATGTTAGATTGCCCTTACCCATCCCATGGCCAATAATCACACACTACACCTATTCAGAATAACTAGGATCATACCATATATAATTTAAGGTGACCCATGTGTGGAATAAAGCATTTAGAAGCTGCCTCTGTCCATTAGTAGTACAGAGAACAGTTCTGGGATACATTTTCTGTTATCCATCCACAAATCTAAGCTGTGGTTGAATATGAACAGGGATGAGCTTTGCTTTACATGGATGGGAAGTCAGTTCAAGAATAGTGGTATCCTCTGCAAGATATACCTGTCCAACCAAACAGTTCAGTTGATACTGCAGAAGAGGTTTAGCTCCCTAGGCTGAGAATTTCTAATGCCATTTTACTTGCTGATGTGCAGTAGGTCCATCAGTATTGGTTCAGAGGATGCTTTGTATGCCAGACACAGGTCATTGCTTTCTAGTCTATAGGATACCAATTATAAAGACAGCACTTTGAGTCTGTCCATGTAGGACATCGAGCTTAGACCTTGTATCCTTTTAGTAAGTTATCTTTATGGGCTTTCAAGTTGTTGCATGTGCCGTTACAGATAGATACCAAAGGGGACGTTATACTTATTGACTGGCCTAATGAAGGCTGAGTAAAGGGGGTAATGACATCCCAATCCCTGGGTTTTGTAAGCTGAGCAATATAGAAGGACTTTTTTACAATAATAGGCACATTGTGGTCAAAAGTTAGGTCACTGTCCACATAAGTTCACAAATCCTGAGCAACTGGGTCATCTCTTATGGGTGTATTGTCAGTGTGGCAGATGACTAGCCAAATGACACAATAATGCATTTTTTTCATATTTAACTTCATCCCACAATTTTGGCACCATTTATTTGTTTGGGACAAACCTTCCCGCTGGATGACTAAGACATTTGGGGATTTAATGACTGTTCCTAGCTTGCAGTTATCTGTGAACTTAGATAAACTAATATTCCTTATATCCCTTATATCCTTTATAAGGGTAATCATACCCATGGGCTCTTTTGTTTATGACCAGACTATACCAGATTATAAGTACCTTTTACTGCCTTTACATTTGCGACTGTCTATTCTCACCAAAAAGTGAGTAAAACTGCTTTTTACTAGATTTAAGCTTGTATTTTACATTTAAGTTATACCTACACTTTAAAGTTTGTCTTTTTTGAACAGCCAACCTGTCCCTGGAGGAGTGACCTCAGCAAACAATCTTGTTGTTTATTGGCTGTTTTGGGCTAATTCCTAGCTCTTTCAAGTCCCCTGTTTAAAAACCCACTTTGGCGCAGTTTTTGTACTTGTTTCCAACTGAGCAAGCTCCTCATGGTCCTTCAGAGTGGTGCTAGCAGCAGAGAGACAAAAAAGAGTGACTTCTACCAGATTATAAGTACCTTTTACTGCCTTTACCTTTGCAACTGTCTATTCTTACTGAAAAGCGACTAAAAACTGCTCTTTTACTAGATTTAAGCTTGTGTTTTACATTTAAGTTATACCTGCACTTTAAAGTTTGTCTTTTTTTTTATTTAACTGTTGAGGCTGCCTACTCAGGTGCACCAGCCTGTGTGAAGTATTTTCTGTGCATTCTCTGCTGCCTGTTTAAAAAAAGAAAAAAAAAAAAAATCCTTGTTTTCCTGCCTTTCCTGAGCTAGAATACTCCCTAATACAGGTATTGCTGTATTCTGGACTTTAGAATAGTTTCTGAGTTGCCCATTTCCTTACTTGGATTGAAGGAAGCTTCTTTCTTCACCAGTGGGAGTGCAAGCTTTGAGCAGCCTATCTGTCCCTGGAGGAGTGACCTCAGCACAAGATCTTGTTTATTGGCCGTTTGGGGCTAATTCCTAGCTCTTTCAAGTCCCCTGTTTCAAAACCCCATTTTGGCGTAGTTTTTGCACTTGTTTCCAACTCAGCAAGCTCTTTGTGGTCATGCAGAGTGGTGCTAGCAGCAGAGAGATGAAAAAGAGTGACTACTACCAGATTATAAGTACCTTTTACTGCCTTTACATTTGCGACTGTCTATTCTCACCGAAAAGTGAGTAAAAACTGCTCTTTTACTAGATTTAAGCTTGTTTTTTACATCTAAGTTATACCTGCACTTTAAAGTTTGTCTTTTTTTTTTATTTAACTGTTGAGGCTGCCACTCAAGTGCACTAGCCTGTGTAAAGTATTATCTGTGCATTCTCTGTTTCCTGTTTAAAAAAAGAAAAAAAAAACAAAAAAAGAATCCTTCTTTTCCCGCCTTTCCTGAGCTAGAATACTCCCTAATACAGGTATTGCTGTATTCTGGACTTTAGAATTTCCTCACTTGGATAGAAGGAAGCTTCCTTGCTCACCAGTGGGAGTGGGGAGCATTGAGCAGCCTATCTGTCCCTGGAGGAGTGACCTCAGCACAAGATCTTATTGTTCATTGGCCGTTTCGTGCTAAGTCCTAGCTCTTTCAAGTCCCCTGTTTAGAAACTCGCTTTGGCGCGGTTTTTGCACTTGTTTCTGACTCAGCAAGCTCCTCATGCTCCTGTAGAGAGGTGCTAGCAGCAGAGAGATGAAAAAGAGTGATTGCTACCAGATTATAACTACCTTTTACTGCCTTTACCTTTGTGACTGTTTATTCTCACGGAAAATTGAGTAAAAACTGCTCTTTTACTAGATTTAAGCTTGTTTTTTGCATTTAAGTTATACCTGCACTTTAAAGTTTGTCTTTTTTGTTGATTTAACTGTTGAAGCTGCCCACTCAAGTGCGCTAGCCTGTGTGAAGTATTTTCTGTGCATTCTCTGTTGCCTGTTTAAAAAAAGAAAAAAACAAAAAAAAATAATCTTGTTTTCCTGCCTTTCCTGAGCTAGAATAGTCCCTAATACAGGTATTGCTGTATTCTTGACTTTAGAATAGTTCCTGTGTTGAGCATTTACTCACTTGTATAGAAGGAAGCTTCTTTGTTCACCAGTGGGAGTTCGGAGCTCTGAGCAGCCTATCTGCCCCTGGAGGAGAGACCTCAGCACAAGAGCTTGTTGTTTATTGCCCATTTTGGGCTAATTCCTACCTCTTTCAAGTCCCCTATTTAAAAACCCACTTTGGTGTGGTTTTTGCGCTTGTTTCCAACTAAGCAATCTCCTCGTGGTCCTGCAGAGTGGTGCTAGCAGCAGAGAGATGAAAAAGAGTGACTGCTACCAGATTATAAGGACCTTTTACTGCCTTTAACTTTACGACTGTCTATTCTCACTGAAAAGCGAGTAAAAACTGCTCTTTTCCAGATTTAAGCTTGTTTTTTGCATTTAAGTTATACCTGCACTTTAAAGTTTGTCTTTTTTGTTGATTTAACTGTTGAGGCTGCCCACTCAAGTGCGATAGCCTGTGTAAAGTATTTTCTGTGCATTCTATGTTGCCTGTTTAAAAAAAGAAAAAAAAAAAATCCTTGTTTTCCCGCCTTTCCTGAGCTAGAATAGTCCCTAATACAGATATTGCTGTATTCTGGACTTTAGAATAGTTCCTGTGTTGCTCATTTCCTTACTTGGATAGAAGGACACTTCTTTGTTTACCAGTGGGAGTGGGGAGCTTTGAGCAGTCTATCTGTCCCTGGAGGAGTAATCTCAGCACAAGATCTTGTTGTTTATTGTCCATTTTGGGCTAATTCCTAGCTCTTTCAAGACCCCTGTTTAAAAACCCGGTTTGGCACGGTTTTTGTGCTTGTTTCCGACTCAGCAATCTCCTCATGGTCCTGCAGAGTGGTGCTAGCAGTAGAGAGATGAAAAAGAGTGAGTTCTACTAGATTGTAAGTACATTTTACTGCCTTTACCTTTGCGACTGTCTATTCTCACCGAAAAGCGAGTAAAAACTGCTCTTTTACTAGATTTAAGCTTGTTTTTTGCATTTAAGTTATACCTGCACTTTAAAGTTTGTCTTTTTTGTTGATTTAACTGTTGAGGCTGCTAACTCAAGTGCGCTAACCTCTGTAAAGTATTTTCTGTGCATTCTCTGTTTCCTGTTTAAAAAAAGAAAAAAAAAAACAAAAAAAATATCCTTGTTTTCCCGCCTTTCCTGAGCTAGAATAGTCCCTAATACAGGTATTGCTGTATTCTGGACTTTAGAATAGTTCCTGTGTTGCCCATTTCCTTACTTGGATAGAAGGAAGCTTCCTTATTTACCAGTGGGAGTGGGGAACTTTGAGCAGCCTATCTGTCCCTGGAGGAGTGACCTCAGCACAAGATCTTATTGTTTATTGTCCACTTCAGGCTAAGTCCTAGCTCTTTCAAGTCCCCTGTTTAGAAACCAGCTTTGGCATGGTTTTTGCACTTGTTTCTGACTCAGCAAGCTCCTCATGGTCCTGCAGAGTGGTGCTAGCAGCAGAGAGATGAAAAAGTGTGACTGCTACCAGATTATAATTACCTTTTACTGCCTTTACCTTTGTGACTGTGTATTCTCTCCGAAAATCGAGTAAAAACTGCTCTTTTACTAGATTTAAGCTTATTTTTTTGCATTTAAGTTATACCTGCACTTTAAAGTTAGTCTTTTTTGTTGATTTAACTGTTGAGGCTGCCCACTCAATTGCGCTAGCCCATGTGAAGTATTTTCTGTGCATTCTCTGTTGCCTGTTTAAAAAAAGAAAAAAACAAAAAAAAAATAATCTTGTTTTCCCACCTTTCCTGTGCTAGAATAGTCCCTAATACAGGTATTGCTGTATTCTGGACTTTAGAATAGTTCCTGTGTTGCCCATTTCCTTACTTGGATAAAAGGAAGCTTCTTTGTTCATCAGTGGGAGTGAGGAGCTTTGAGCAGCCTATCTGTCCCTGGAGGAGTGACCTCAGCACAAGTTCTTGTTGTTTATTGGCCGTTTTGATCTAATTCCTAGCTCTTTCAAGTTCCCTTTTTAGAAACCTGCTTTGGCGTGTTTTTTGTGCTTGTTTCCAACTCAGCAAGCTCCTAGTAGTCCTACAGAGTGGTGCTAGTAGCAGAGATATGAAAAAGAGGGACTTCTCCCAGATTATGAGTACCTTTTACTGCCTTTACCTTTGTGACTGCCTTTTCTCGCCGAAAAGTGAGTAAAAACTGCTCTTTTACTAGATTTAAGCTTGTTTTTTGCATTTAAGTTATACCTGCACTTTAAAGTTTGTCTTTTTTGTTGATTTAACTGTTGAGGCTGCCCATTCAAGTGTGCTAGCCTGTGTAAAGTATTTTCTGTGCATTCTCTATTGCCCGTTTAAAAAAAGAAAACAAAAATCCTTGTTTTCCAGCCTTTCCTGAGCTAGAATAGTCCCTAATACAGGTATTGCTGTTTTCTGGACTTTAGAATAGTTCCTGTGTTGCCCATTTCCTTACTTGGATAGAAGGATGCTTCTATGTTCACCAGTGGGAGTGGGGAGCTTTGAGCAGCCTATCTGTCCCTGGAGGAGTGATCTCAGCACAAGATCTTGTTGTTTATTGGCTGTTTTGTCTAATTCCAAGCTCTTTCAAGATCCATGTTTAAAAACCCACTTTGGCGCAGTTTTTGCACTTGTTTCCAACTCAGCAAGCTCATCGCTGTCCTGCGAAGTGGGTCTAGCAGCAGAGAGATGAAAAAGAGTGACTGCTAACAGATTTTAAGTACCTTTTACTGCCTTTACCTTTGTGACTGTCTATTCCCTACGAACATCGAGTAAAAACTGTTCTTTTACTAGATTTAAGCTTGTTTTTTGCATTTAAGTTATACCTGCACTTTAAAGTTTGTCTTTTTTGTTCATTTAACTGTTGAGGATACCCATTCAAGTGTGCTAGCCTGTGTAAAGTAATTGCTGTGCATTCTCTGTTGCCTGTTTAAAAAAAGAAAAAAACAAAAAAAATATCCTTGTTTTCCTGGCTTTCCTTAGCTAGAATAGTCTCTAATACAGGTATTGCTGTATTCTGGACTTTACAATAGTTCCTGTGTTGCCCATTTCCTTACTAGGATAGAAGGATGCTTCTTTGTTCACCAGTGGGAGTGGGGAGCTTTCAGCAGCCTATCTGTCCCTGGAGGAGTGACCTCAGCACAAGATCTTGTTTATTGGCCGTTTTGGGCTAATTCCTAGCTCTTTCAAGTCCCCTGTTTAAAAAAACGCTTTGGCACATTTTTTGTGCTTGTTTCCAACTCAGCAAGCTCCTCGTGGTCCTACAGGGTGGTGCTAGAAGCAGAGAGATGAAAAAGACTGACTTCTACCAGATTATAAGTACCTTTTACTGCCTTTACCTGTGTGACTGTCTATTCTCGCAGAAAAGTTGGTAAAAACTGCTCTTTTACTAGATTTAAGCTTGTTTTTTGCATTTAAGTTATACCTGCACTTTAAAGTTTGTCTTTTTTTTGGATTTAACTGTTGAGGCTGCCCACTCAAGTGTGCTAGCCCATGTAAAGTATTTTCTGTGCATTCTCTGTTGCCTATTTAAAAAAAGAAAAAAAAAAACAAAAAAAATCCTTGTTTTCCCGCCTTTCCTGAGCTAGAATAGTCCCTAATACAGGTATTGCTGTATTCTGGACTTTAGAAGAGTTCCTGTGTTGCACATTTCCTTACTTGGATAGAAGGACACTTCTTTGTTCACCAGTGGGAGTGGGGAGCTATGAGCAGCCTATCTGTCCCTGGAGGAGTAATCTCAGCACAAGATTGTGTTGTTTATTGGCCGTTTTGGACTAATTCCTAGCTCTTTCAAGACCCATGTTTAAAAACCCGCCTTGGCGTGGTTTTTGCACTTGTTTCCAACTCAGCAAGCTCGTTGCGGTCCTGCAAAGTGGTGCTAGCAGCAGAGAGACATAAAAGAGTGACTGCTATCAGATTTTAAGTACCTTTTACTGCCTTTACCTTTGAGACAGTCTATTTTCACCGAAAAGTGAGTAAAAACTGCTCTTTTACTAGATTTAATCTTGTTTTTTACATTTAAGTTATACCTGCACTTTAAAGTTTGTCTTTTTTTGTTGAATTAACTGGTGAGGCTCCCCACTCAAGTGTGCTAGCCTGTGTAAAGTATTTTCTTTGCATTCTCTGTTGCCTGTTTAAAAAAAGAAAAAAACAAAAAAAAATATCCTTGTTTTCCTGGCTTTCCTGAGCTAGAATAGTCCCTAATACAGGTATTGCTGTATTCTGGACTTTTGAATAGTTTCTGAGTTGCCCATTTCCCTACTAGGATAGAAGGAAGCTTCTTTCTCCACCAGTGGGAATGGGAGCTTTGAGCAGCCAACCTGTCCCTGGAGGAGTGACCTCAGCAAAAGATCTTGTTGTTTATTGGCTGTTTTGGGCTAATTCCTAGCTCTTTCAAGTCCCCTGTTTAAAAACCCACTTTGGCACAGTTTTTGCACTTGTTTCCGACTGAGCAAGCTCCTAGTGGTCCTTCAGAGTGGTGCTAGCAGCAGAGAGACAAAAAAGGGGGACTTCTACCAGATTATAAGTACCTTTTACTGCCTTTACCTTTGCGACTGTCTATTCTTAAGGAAAAGTGAGTAAAAACTGCTTTTTTACCAGATTTAAGCTTATTTTTTGCATTTAAGTTATACCTGCACTTTAAAGTTTGTCTTTTTTGTTGATTTAACTGTTGAGGCTGCCCACTCAAGTGCACTAGCCTGTGTAAAGTATTTTCTGTGTATTCTCTGTTGCCTGTTTAAAAAAAGAAAAAAAAAACAGAAAAAATCCTTGTCTTCCCGCCTTTCCTGAGCTACAATACTGCCTAATACAGGTATTGCTGTATTCTTGACTTTAGAATAGTTTCCGAGTTGCCCATTTCCTTACTTGGATAGAATTCTTCACCAGTAGGAGTGGGAGCTTTGAGAAGCCTATCTGTCCCTGGAGGAGTGACCTCAGCACAAGATTTTGTTTATTGGCCGTTTGGGGCTAATTCCTAGCTCTTTCAAGTACCCTGTTTCAAAACCCATTTTGGCATAGTTTTTGCACTTGTTTCCAACTCAGCAAGCTCTTTGTGGTCATGCAGAGTGGTGCTAGCAGCAGAGAGATGAAAAAAGAGTGACTTCTACCAGATTATAAGTACCTTTTACTGCCTTTACCTTTGCGACTGTCTATTCTCACTGAAAAGTGAGTAAAAACTTCTCTTTTACTAGATTTAAGCTTGTTTTTTACATCTAAGTTATACCTGCACTTTAAAGTTTGTCTTTTTTTGTTGATTTTTCTGTGCATTCTCTGTTGCCTGTTTAAAAAAAGAAAAAAAGAAAAAAAAAATCATTGTTTTCCCGCCTTTCCTGAGCTAGAATAGTCCCTAATACAGGTATTGCTGTATTATGGACTTTAGAAGAGTTCCTGTGTTGCCCATTTCCTTACTTGGATAGAAGGATGATTCTTTGTTCTCCAGTGGAACTGGGGAGCTTTGAGCAGCCTATCTGTCCCTGGAGGAGTGATCTCAGCACAAGATCTTGTTGTTTATTGGCCGTTTTGGGCTAATTCCTAGCTCTTTAAGACTCCTGTTTAAAAACCCGCTTTGGCGCGTTTTTTGCGCTTGTTTCTGACTCAGCAAGCTCCTTGCAGTCCTGCAGAGTGGTGCCAGCAGCAGAGAGATGAAAAAGGGTGTCTGCTACAAGATTAGAAGTATCTTTTACTGCCTTTACCTTTGCGACTGTCTATTCTCCCCGAAAATCGAGTGAAAACTGCTGTTTTACTAGATTTAAGCTTGTTTTTTGCATTTCAGTTATACCTGCACTTTAAAGTTTGTCTTTTTTGTTGATTTAACTGTTGAGGCTGCCACTCAAGTGTGCTAGCTTATGTAAAGTATTTTCTGTGCATTCTCTGTTGCCTGTTTAAAAAAGAAAAAAACAAAAAAAAATATCCTTGTTCTCCTGCCTTTCCTGAGCTAGAATAGTCCATAATACAGGTATTGCTGTATTCTGGACTTTAGAATAGTTCCCGTGTTGCCCATTTCCTTACCTGGACAGAAGAAAGCTTCTTTGTTCACCAGTGGGAGTGGGGAGCTTTGAGCAGCCTATCTGTCCCTGGAGGAGTGACCTCAGCACAAGATCTTGTTTATTGGCCATTTTGGGCTAATTCCTAGCTCTTTCAAGTCCCCTGTTTAAAAAATCTCTTTGGCGCATTTTTTGTGCTTGTTTCCATCTCAGCAAACTCCTCATGGTCCTACAGAGTGGTGCTAGCAGCAGAGAGATGAAAAAGACTGACTTCTACCAGATTATAAGTACCTTTTACTGCCTTTACCTTTGTGACTGTCTATTCTCGCAGAAAAGTGAGTAAAGACTCCTCTTTTACTAGATGTAAGCTTTTTTTGCATTTAAGTTATATCTGCACTTTAAAGTTTGTCTTTTTTGTTGATTTAACTGTTGAGGGTGCCCACTCAAGTGTGCTAGCCTGTGTAAAGTATTTTCTGTGCATTCTCTGTTGCCTGTTTAAAAAAAGAAAAAAAAAATCCTTGTTTTCCCGCCTTTCCTGAGCTAGAATAGTCCCTAATACAGGTATTGTGTATTCTGGACGTTAGAATAGTTCCTGTGTTGCCCATTTCCTTACTTGGATAGAAGGATGCTTCTTTGTTCACCAGTGGGACTGGGGAGCTTTGAGCAGCCTATCTGTCCCTGGAGGAGTAATCACAGCACAAGATCTTGTTGTTTATTGGCTGTTTTGGGCTAATTCATAGCTCTTTCAAGACCCATGTTTAAAAACCCACTTTGGCACGGTTTTTGCACTTGTTTCCAACTCAGCAAGCTCATCGCGGTCTTGCGAAGTGGTGCTAGCAGCAGAGAGACGAAAAAGAGTGACTGCTAACAGATTTTAAGTACCTTTTACTGCCTTTACCTTTGCGAATGTCTATTCCCTACGAACATTGAATAAAAACTGTTCTTTTACTAGATTTAAGCTTGTTTTTTGCATTTAAGTTATACCTGCACTTTAAAGTTTGTCTTTTTTGTTGATTTAACTGGTGAGGCTGCCCACTCAAGTGTGCTAGCCTGTGCAAAGTATTTTCTGTGCATTCTCTGCTGCCTGTTTAAAAAAAGAAAAAAACAAAAAAAATCCTTGTTTTCCTGCCTTTCATGAGCTAGAATACTCTTTAATGCAGGTATTGCTGTATTCTGGACTTTACAATAGTTCCTGTGTTGCCCATTTCCTTACTAGGGTAGAAGGATGCTTCTTTGTATACCAGTGTGAGTGGGGAGCTTTGAGCAGCCTATCTGTCCCTGGAGGAGTGACCTCAGCACAAGATCTTGTTTATTGGCCGTTTTGGGCTATTTCCTAGCTCTTTCAAGTCCCCTGTTTAAAAAACCACTTTGGCACATTTTTTGTGCTTGCTTCCAACTCAGCAAGATCCTCGTGGTCCTACAGGGGGTTGCTAGAAGCAGAGAGATGGAAAAGATTGACTTCTACCAGATTATAAGTACCTTTTACTGCCTTTACCTGTGTGACTGTCTATTCTCGCAGAAAAGTGAGTAAAAACTGCTCTTTTACTAGATTTAAGCTTGTTTTTTGTATTTAAGTTATATCTGCATTTTAAAGTTTGTCATTTTTGTTGATTTAACTGTTGAGGCTGCCCACTCAAGTGTGCTAGCCTGTGTAAAGTATTTTCCATGCATTCTCTGTTGCCTGTTTAAAAAAAGAAAAACAAAAACAAAAAAAAACATTGTTTTCTCGCCTTTCCTGAGCTAGAATAGTCCCTACTACAAGTATTGTGTATTCTGGACATTAGAATAGTTCCTGTGTTGCCCATTTCCTTACTTGGATAGAAGGACGCTTCTTTGTTCACCAGTGGGACTGGGGAGCTTTGAGCAGCCTATCTGTCCCTGGAGGAGTAATCACAGCACAAGATCTTGTTGTTTATTGGCTGTTTTGGGCTAATTCATAGCTCTTTCAAGACCCATGTTTAAAAACCCGCTTTGGCACGGTTTTTTCACTTGTTTCCAACTCAGCAAGCTCATCGCTGTCCTGCAAAGTGGTGCTAGCAGCAGAGAGACGAAAAAGAGTGACTGCTAACAGATTTTAAGTACCTTTTACTGCCTTTACCTTTGTGAATGTCTATTCCCTACGAACATTGAGTAAAAACTGCTCTTTTACTAGATTTAAGCTTGTTTTTTACATTTAAGTTATACCTGCACTTTAAAGTTTGTCTTTTTTGTTGATTTAACTGGTGAGGCTGCCCACTCAAGTGTGCTAGCCTGTGTAAAGTATTTTCTGTGCATTCTCTGCTGCCTTTTTAAAAAAAGAAATAAAAAAAAAAATCCTTGTTTTCCTGCCTTTCCTGAGCTAGAATACTCCCTAATGCAGGTATTGCTGTATTCTGGACTTTACAATAGTTCCTGTGTTGCCCATTTCCTTACTAGGATAGAAGGATGCTTCTTTGTTCACCAGTGGGAGTGGGGAGCTTTGAGCAGCCTATCTGTCCCTGGAGGAGTGACCTCAGCACAAGATCTTGTTTATTGGCCGTTTTGGGCTAATTCCTAGCTCTTTCAAGTCCCCTGTTTAAAAAACCGCTTTGGCGCATTTTTTGTGCTTGTTTCCAACTCAGCAAGCTCCTCGTGGTCCTACAGAGTGGTGCTAGCAGCAGAGAGATGAAAAAGACTGACTTCCACCAGATTATAAGTACCTTTTTCTGCCTTTACCTTTGTGACTGTCTATTCTCGCAGAAAAGTGAGTAAAAACTGCTCTTTTACTAGATTTAAGCTTGTTTTTTGCATTTAAGTTATATCTGCACTTTAAAGTTTGTCTTTTTTGTTGATTTAACTTTTGAGCAAGGGCGCCCGCAGGCAGGTGCAAGGGGGTACACTTGCACCCCCCTGGATTTTCTTAGCGCTATACACACTTAGCGCTATACACACTTTTTTTTTTTTCGCTATACAGACTTTTTTTTTTCCTACTTACTTTGTTTTTTCCCCCGTTTTCCCCGTAGCCTGAACTGTTACTGGAGATGGCGTGCCAGGCAGTCACATGACTGACGCGAGTCTGGCATGACGACAACTCGACAAGCCTCAAACTCCTCCTTAAGTAATCGCGCGTTATTCTCGCTCACAGTAGTTAGTTGCACAACTTGCAATTTGATGGAAGATTGAAGAAGACTGCAGGTGGACATCGTGGAAGTGGAATTTGAAGATTTCGTGCTCAGGAGCAAACCAAACCATCGTGTTTCGTGTGGTGAGTGGTGGAAGGACTGGACTGGTGGGGTGTGTATGGTGTTGGTATTATTACAAGAAGAGAAGGTAGGTTGTTTTTTTTTGTACTTTTGAAGGTGAAGACTGACTGAACACTTGGCGCCAAAGCAAAACTGGCGTGGCAGTGCATAATCAAATTAAGCTAAAATTGCAGACAGTAAGCTGCTTTTGAAGTAAAATGGAAAACAATCATTGAAAACTCAATGACTCATAACATAGAGCCTAACATAGATCCTCATCATTATGAAATAATGTTTTCAAATTTTATGGCTAGGATTAGGGTTGTGTTTCAGTGATAAGGGTTTTAGATTTAGAGTTAGGATTACAGTTTCAGCATTGAAGTTTGGATTACAGATTTTGGGTTAGGGATAAAGATAAGAGTTTTAGGGTCAGGGTTACATTTTAAATGCTTTTGGTGGCTCACAGCGATCAGGCATAACTGGTATCCACAGTCCAGAAAATAACATATGCAAATGAGTTATGCCCTAACACAAGAGCAATAATTTACCAATTCCCAGTTTATACCCTGGATATGGAATTATAGATACTTAGACACTGAAGTGATTAATCACCAGCCTTTAACTAGACATGTAGTAACATAAAAAGCATTTATTGTACTGAGTTGAACATGTTCCTCTTTTTTGCTATCTCACTTGTTACTTTTTTAAGTTTAATTTATGGCTTTGAAGCCAAGACATCTACTGCAGTTGTGATGAGCATAATGCTGCCTCTTATGAGTAAATCAGCCCTTAATACACCTAAAGAAATTTTAAAAGGTACACATGACCTACCAAGGATAAGAAATGTGTCCTGAAGGTTAAGCATGCATTGTATATTAAAGGTTTCTAATATAACAAAACGTTGCTGATTAGATATATCTTATAAATATCGAATTAATTTTATGGGTAGGCACAGTGGCACAGCAGAAAGCATTGTTACCTCAAAACAGGAGGCTCCCCAGTTCGATTCTCTGTTGGGGTGCCTTCTGTGCAGAGCCTACATATCCTCATGTGTGTGGGGGTTTCTTTCCTCCCACATTCCAGAGCCATGCACTAAGTGGGCTGGACAAAATAGATTGGCCATAGGTGCGAGTGTGCTGTGTGGAATAACTACTGTGGCAGGTCTATCCAGCCGGCGATGCAAACCACCCTGTGCCCATGTGCAAAAATGGGAAAGGGTTGTGGGTAGGTGAACAGATGAACGAATTTATACGACATATAAAAAAGCATATTCCTGCTACCCAAGGAGAGGTTAAATTTCTTAAACTTACTGATTACAGTCTTGTGGCAGATGACTGTCGATGGGAACTGTCAGAATGCAAGCTTTATGCAAAATGAAGCACAGCTACATCCTTGATCTTGATAGTGAAACAGTCGCTTACGACTGTGTAATGTGGCAAGTATTAAACATGCAGTTTTAAGCGTTAAAATGGTAATGTCTAGCATTAACCGCCCTATAGTACGATGTTGTTTGGCACACTTCACTTGAGTGTGTGAGAGTGAGTGGTGCTCTGGACTGCACCTCCGTGTTTGAAACCCCATTTCCCTACTTTAAAAAGCAAACTTTATTTTGATTCCTGATTCCTGAATCCTGCACCAATTCAACGTCCGACCGACCGTCCCTCCAGGCATCAACACGATGTGATGAGCTGCCATCTTGCTTTCCTTTCCCTCGTGTGCTTTCCTGGCAGTGGCTGGCTAAAGATGGCCATGAGGATGAGGCGGCCTATAATTTATAAAAGCTGAGTTGAAGAAAGTGACTGATACAACTATTTATTTTTCCACTTATTGTTTTTAGATCGTTTATTAAAATGTCAGTGTTAATATTTTATTTCTTTGATAAAGAAAGCCCATTTATATTTGTGACTTTTCCTATTTTGCACATTGTAGACTATCATTGTAAATTCAGAACAGATGTATGATTGCTATTGTTTTGTTTTAGCTTACTGTGATTGGTTAATTTGCTGCTGCCTTGATGTACTGGGTTCATCCATATGCTTTTAGTCTTTAGCACTGAAACCATGATTTTATTTATCCCTTTGTTTTTGTAGCAGTAAGACTGCTTTATACATTTTTCAGTCACCGTTTCTCTCTTTTGGCAAGGTTTTGTTATTGGACACACCGTGTGTCTGTGTCATTTAGAGGAAGAGTTCTTAAGGGAGTCCTGCTACATTTTTAATTTTTAATGTTTCACTGACTATATCTTTGCAGAAAAGGTTAAGTTGTGAACTTTACTGTAATTAATTTATTAATGTAATGTGTCTGGATAACTGTGGGCAAGTAAGTTAACATTTAGGTATCAGGTAGACTGCCAGAGGTAGTGGTGTGTGTTGTTCTTGTTAGTATTAAATCTAAGACTGAATATTGCAGCCAGAGAGGAGTATTTATTTATATCTGCTACATTTTTTAACCAGATTTCTGTAATGATGATTATGTCAGGGAGAGTATAGGGATATGGTCCATATGGATGCATGTGTATCTTGAATTTTACTGATGAGGCTCCTTACATTTGCATTTAAGAAAATAAACCAGAGTATCTTTTTGGGAAGAGTGGACAGATGTAGTGGAGTTGGCAAATGGGAAGCTGAATTTGGTGTGGTGGTCCTGGATTGGGATTTGGGATGTATATCTCCACACTCCACAGGTAGATAATGAGTTGAAATGGAAGTAGGTATGTGAGTTGTTTATTTATTGTTATTTGTGTGTGTCTGTCAGCGTGTCTTTGTGTGTGTGGTTTGGGGTAGAGAAAGAATTAATAGAGAAGAATTTGATTATTATAATATATTTCTAGTCTGTGTGTGTGTGTGTGTCTGAAATGACCTACTTAGAGTTAGCAGGTGGAATTTATTTTCAAGGAATTGAGAGCTTCAAGGGAAGATAAGTTTACTGCTGCTCATCATGCTAGGTTTGTACAAATGTGCAACTCTTTTGTTTAGCAAATGGTATCATTGTAGTATAGAATTTTAAAGCAGTGTTAGTAGCACAGCAGGTAGCATACTTGCATCTTGCTACAGAGGGCTGTAGCTTCTACTCCCACAGCATGTAAATGTGTATTTTAAGGGATGGGGTGCTGCAGTCCTGTCCTGAGTATGTCCCTTTGGTGCCTAGTAACTATGAACCTAGTTTTCAGCTTGTTACATATTCCCTGTTGCAATATACCAGCATACCATTTCTTTTAATGTAACATAGGCAATCTATTCTTCTAGGGCAATGGGCACTACATTTGTAGATGAAACACTGAAATGTATGTTTTATAGCAACAATCTCTTCATTAGTTTCAGATCTTTGTAATGTGGAATTCAGATGACTTCTGCAGACTGCAGAGATTGTGCATATGGAGTAATATTGGTGGATTATAATGATAGAAGTTTGAGTGGCCTTTTATGTTTGAAATGTTCTGAACTAGGCAGTTTGTCATTACTGGTTCATATGTTTTGAATTGTTTCACTGCTTACTGGAAAATGTTCAAAACTAAATTTAAAATACACTCTAACAGGTGGTGCAGGTGCTGTACAAGGGATATAATTCAATTATAGTTTCATAGGTAGGTACTAGGCTATTGGGCCTATATAAGCCTAACCAAAGGTACCCTGGCTTTCGCCACCCAAGAAAATTATTTTCCTGTGCCACTGTCAAGCATAGCCACAGAAGTGATCCCCGGGGTGAATTTCCTACCTCCCATCAGGAACATGAATCACATTACTTTTGCATGGGCCTAAAAATGTGTGCATTTGATATGCTTTGAAAATAGCCTAAAGGTAAACTTAACCTGCCACTGCCCAGATGCATTCTCTTTGAATGTGGGTTTCAATGCTGTTTCCATCAATGTGAGTATCAAAAGCAGAGAAGTTTTAATGCTAAGCCTGTTTTCATTGCAAGACTGTTGCTTTTGTTTAGTAAATGTGAAATGCGTGCTGCAGTGTTACTGCTATAAAATTTGAAATAAAAGTTGTGAATTAAATCCAAATATCTGTAATCATTGTAGAAGTAAAGCATAAGACAGTATGCATACTAATAGATTTGAACAGTGTCTGTGGCAAATGGTGAGAAATAACCAAGTAATGGGACACTGCTGGAATGGCTGTGTGTGTGTGTGTGTATGTATGTGAGGGACTGTGTGGGGGCGGGGCTGTGTGGGGTAGGGGGAGGGGCAGTGGGTTGGGGGTGGGGCTATGTGGGCAGGGCTGCATGGGCGGGGCTCTGGATTTTGCACCCCCCTGGAAAAAATCCTGTGGGCTCCCTTGCTTTTGAGGCTGCCAAATCAAGTGTGCTAGCCTGTGTAAAGTATTTTCTGTGCATTCTCTGTTGCCTGTTTAAAAAAAGAAAAAAAAAACAAAAAAAAATCCTTGTTTTCCCACCTTTCCTGAGCTAGAATAGTCCCTAATACAGGTATTGCTGTATTCTGGACTTTAGAATAGTTCCTGTGTTGCCCATTTCCTTATTTGGATAGAAGGACACTTCTTTGTTCACCAGTGGGAGTGGGGAGCTTTGAGCAGCCTATCTGTCCCTGGAGGAGTAATCTCAGCACAAGATCTTGTTGTTTATTGGCCGTTTTGGGATAATTCCTAGCTCTTTCAAGACCCATGTTTAAAAACCCGCTTTGGCGCAGTTTTTGCACTTGTTTCCAACTCAGCAAGCTCATCGCTGTCCTGCGAAGTGGGTCTAGCAGCAGAGAGATGAAAAAGAGTGACTGCTAACAGATTTTAAGTACCTTTTACTGCCTTTACCTTTGTGACTGTCTATTCTCACTGAAAATCGAGTAAAAACTGTTCTTTTACTAGATTTAAGCTTGTTTTTTGCATTTAAGTTATACCTGCACTTTAAAGTTTGTCTTTTTTGTTCATTTAACAGTTGAGGATGCCCATTCAAGTGCGCTAGCCTGTGTAAAGTAATTGCTGTGCATTCTCTGTTGCCTGTTTAAAAAAGAAAAAAAACAAAAAAAATCCTTGTTTTCCTGCCTTTCCTGAGCTAGAATAGTCCCTAATACAGGTATTGCTGTATTCTGGACTTTAGAATAGTTTCTGAGTTGCCCATTTCCTTACTTGGATAGAAGGAAGCTTCTTTCTTCACCAGTGGGAGTGGGAGCTTTGAGCAGCCTATCTGTCCCTGGAGGAGTGACCTCAGCACAAGATCTTGTTGTTTATTGGCTGTTTTGGGCTAATTCCTAGCTCTTTCAAGTCCCCTGTTTAAAAACCCACTTTGGCACAGTTTTTGCGCTTGTTTCCGACTGAGCAAGCTCCTCGTGGTCCTTCAGAGTGGTGCTAGCAGCAGAGAGACAAAAAAGAGTGACTTCTACCAGATTATAAGTACCTTTTACTGCCTTTACCTTTGCGACTGTCTATTTTCACCAAAAAGTGAGTAAAAACTGCTCTTTTACTAGATTTAAGCTTGTTTTTTACATTTAAGTTATACCTGCACTTTAAAGTTTGTCTTTTTTGTTGATTTAACTGTTGAGGCTGCCCACTCAAGTGTGCTAGCCTGTGTAAAGTATTTTCTGTGCATTCTCTGCTGCCTGTTTAAAAAAAGAAAAACAAAAAAAAATCCTTGTTTTCCTGCCTTTCCTGAGCTAGAATAGTCCCTAATACAGGTATTGCTGTATTCAGGACTTTAGAATAGTTCCTGTGTTGCCCATTTCCTTACCTGGATAGAAGGATGCTTCTTTGTTCACCAGTGGGAGTGGGGAGCTTTGAGCAGCCTATCTGTCCCTGGAGGAGTGACCTCAGCACAAGATCTTGTTTATTGGCCGTTTTGGGCTAATTCCTAGCTCTTTCAAGTCCCCTGTTTAAAAAACCTCTTTGGCACATTTTTTGTGCTTGTTTCCATCTCAGCAAACTCCTCATGGTCCTACAGAGTGGTGCTAGCAGCAGAGAGATGAAAAAGACTGACTTCTACCAGATTATAAGTACCTTTTACTGCCTTTACCTTTGTGACTGTCTATTCTCACAGAAAAGTGAGTAAAAACTGCTCTTTTACTAGATGTAAGCTTGTTTTTTGCATTTAAGTTATATCTGCACTTTAAAGTTTGTCTTTTTTGTTGATTTAACTGTTGAGGGTGCCCACTCAAGTGTGCTAGCCTGTGTAAAGTATTTTCTGTGCATTCTCTGTTGCCTGTTTAAAAAAAGAAAAAAAAATCCTTGTTTTCCCGCCTTTCCTGAGCTAGAATAGTCCCTAATACAGGTATTGTGTATTCTGGACGTTAGAATAGTTCCTGTGTTGCCCATTTCCTTACTTGGATAGAAGGACGCTTCTTTGTTCACCAGTGGGACTGGGGAGCTTTGAGCAGCCTATCTGTCCCTGGAGGAGTAATCACAGCACAAGATCTTGTTGTTTATTGGCTGTTTTGGGCTAATTCATAGCTCTTTCAAGACCCATGTTTAAAAACCCACTTTGGCATGGTTTTTGCACTTGTTTCAAACTGAGCAAGCTCCTCGTGGTCCTTCTGAATGGTGCTAGCAGCAGAGAGACAAAAAGAGTGACTTCTACCAGATTATAAGTACCTTTTACTGCCTTTACCTTTGCAACTGTCTATTTTCACCGAAAAGTGAATAAAAACTGCTCTTTTACTAGATTTAAGCTTGTTTTTTACATTTAAGTTATACCTGCACTTTAAAGTTTGTCTTTTTTGTTGATTTAACTGGTGAGGCTGCCCACTCAAGTGTGCTAGCCTGTGTAAAGTATTTTCTGTGCATTCTCTGCTGCCTTTTTAAAAAAAGAAATAAACAAAAAAAAATCCTTGTTTTCCTGCCTTTCCTGAGCTAGAATAGTCCCTAATACAGGTATTGCTGTATTCTGGACTTTAGAATAGTTCCTGTCTTGCCCATTTCCTTACTTGGATAGAAGGAAGCTTCTTTTTTCACCAGTGGGATTGGGAGGTTTGAGCAGCCTATCTGTCCTTGGAGGAGTGACATCAGCACAATATCTTGTTTACTGGCTGTTTTGGACTAATTTCTAGCTCTTTCAAGTCCCCTGTTTAATAACCCACTTTGGCACCATTTTTGCGCTTGTTTCCTACTGAGCAAGCTCCTCGTGGTCCTGCAGAGTGGTGCTAGCAGCAGAGATGAAAAAGACTGACTTCTACCAGATTATAAGTACCTTTTACTGCCTTTACCTTTGTGACTGTCTATTCTCGCAGAAAAGTGAGTAAAAACTGCTCTTTTACTAGATTTAAGCTTGTTTTTTGCATTTAAGTTATACCTGCACTTTAAAGTTTGTCTTTTTTGTTGATTTAACTGTTGAGGCTGCCCACTCAAGTGTGCTAGCCTGTGTAAAGTATTTTCTGTGCATTCTCTGTTGCCTGTTTAAAAAAAGAAAAAAAAAAAAATCCTTGTTTTCCTGCCTTTCCTGAGCTAGAATAGTCCCTAATACAGGTATTGCTGTATTCTGGACTTTAGGATAGTTCCTGTGTTGCCCATTTCCTTACTTGGATAGAAGGATGCTTCTTTGTTCACCAGTGGGAGTGGGAGCTTTGAGCAGCCTATCTGTCCCTGGAGGAGTGACCTCAGCACAAGATCTTGTTGTTTATTGGCCGTTTTGGGCTAATTCCTAGCTCTTTCAAGTCCCCTGTTTAAAAAACCGCTTTGGCACATTTTTTGTGCTTGTTTCCAACTCAGCAAGCTCCTCGTGGTCCTACAGGGTGGTGCTAGAAGCAGAGAGATGAAAAAGACTGACTTCTACCAGATTATAAGTACCTTTTACTGCCTTTACCTGTGTGACTGTCTATTCTCGCCGAAAAGTTGGTAAAAACTGCTCTTTTACTAGATTTAAGCTTGTTTTTTGCATTTAAGTTATACCTGCACTTTAAAGTTTGTCTTTTTTGTTGATTTAACTGTTGATTCTGCCCACTCAAGTGTGCTAGCCTGTGTAAAGTATTTTCTGTGCATTCTCTGTTGCCTGTTTAATGAAAGAAAAAAAAAAAAAATCCTTGTTTTCCTGCCTTTCCTGAGCTAGAATAGTCCCTAATACAGGTATTGCTGTATTCAGGACTTTAGAATAGTTCCTGTGTTGCCCATTTCCTTACCTGGATAGAAGGATGCTTCTTTGTTCACCAGTGGGAGTGGGGAGCTTTGAGCAGCCTATCTGTCCCTGGAGGAGTGACCTCAGCACAAGATCTTGTTTATTGGCCGTTTTGGGCTAATTCCTAGCTCTTTCAAGTCCCCTGTTTAAAAAACCTCTTTGGCACATTTTTTGTGCTTGTTTCCATCTCAGCAAACTCCTCGTGGTCCTACAGAGTGGTGCTAGCAGCAGAGAGATGAAAAAGACTGACTTCTACCAGATTATAAGTACCTTTTACTGCCTTTACCTTTGTGACTGTCTATTCTCACAGAAAAGTGAGTAAAAACTGCGCTTTTACTAGATGTAAGCTTTTTTTTGCATTTAAGTTATATCTGCACTTTAAAGTTTGTCTTTTTTGTTGATTTAACTGTTGAGGGTGCCCACTCCAGTGTGCTAGCCTGTGTAAAGTATTTTCTGTGCATTCTCTGTTGCCTGTTTAAAAAAAGAAAAAAAATCCTTGTTTTCCCGCCTTTCCTGAGCTAGAATAGTCCCTAATACAGGTATTGCTGTATTCTGGACTTTAGAATAGTTCCTGTGTTGCCCATTTCCTTACTTGGATAGAAGGAAGCTTCTTTTTTCACCAGTGGGAGTGGGAGCTTTGAGCAGCCTATCTGTCCTTGGAGGAGTGACATCAGCACAAGATCTTGTTTATTGGCTCTTTTGGACTAATTCCTAAATCTTTCAAGTCCCATGTTTAAAAACCCGCTTTGGCGCAGTTTGTGCACTTGTTTCCAAATAAGCAAGCTCCTCGTGGTCCTGCAGAGTGGTGCTAGCAGCAGAGAGATGAAAAAGAGTGACTTCTACCAGATTATAAGTACCTTTTACTGCCTTTACCTTTGCGACTGTCTATAATCATCGAAAAGCGAGTAAAATCTGCTCTTTTACTAGATTTAAGCTTGTTTTTTGCATTTAAGTTATACCTGCACTTTAAAGTTTGTCTTTTTTGTTGATTTAACTGTTGCGGCTGCCCATTCAAGTGCGCTAGCCTGTGTAAAGTATTTTCTGTGCATTCTCTGTTGCCTTTTTAAAAAAAAAAAAACAAAAAAAAAATCCTTGTTTTCCCGCCTTCCCTGAGCTAGAATATTCCCTAATACAGGTATTCCTGTATTCTTGACTTTAGAATAGTTCCTGTGTTGCCCATTTCCTTGCTTGGATAGAAGGAAGCTTCTTTGTTCACCAGTGGGAGTGGGAGCTTTGAGCAGCCTATCTGTCCCTGGAGGAGTGATCTCAGCATGAGGTATTGTTTTTATTGGCCGTTTTGGGCTAATTCCTAGCTCTTTCAAGTCCCCTGTTTAAAAACCCACTTTGGCACCGTTTTTGCGCTTGTTTCCAACTCAGCAAGCTCCTCGTGGTCCTGCAGAGTGGTGCTAGCAGCAGAGAGATGAAAAAGAGTGACTTCTACCAGATTATAAGTACCTTTTACTGCCTTTACCTTTGCGACTGTCTATTCTCACTGAAAATCGAGTAAAAACTGCTCTTTTACTAGATTTAAGCTTGTTTTTTGCATTTAAGTTATACCTGCACTTTAAAGTTTGTCTTTTTTGTTGATTTAACTGTTGAGGCTGCCCACTCAAGTGTGCTAGCCTGTGTAAAGTATTTTCTGTGCATTCTCTGTTGCCTGTTTAAAAAAAGAAAAAAAAAATCCTTGTTTTCCCGCCTTTCCTGAGCTAGAATAGTCCCTAATACAGGTATTGCTGTATTCTGGACTTTAGAATAGTTCCTGTGTTGCCCATTTCCTTACTTGGATAGAAGGAAGCTTCTTTGTTCACCAGTGGGAGTGGGAGCTTTGAGCAGCCTATCTGTCCCTGGAGGAGTGACCTCAGCACAAGATCTTGTTGTTTATTGGCTGTTTTGGGCTAATTCCTAGCTCTTTCAAGTCCCCTGTTTAAAAACCCACTTTGGCACCATTTTTGCGCTTGTTTCCTACTGAGCAAGCTCCTCGTGGTCCTGCAGAGTGGTGCTAGCAGCAGAGAGACGAAAAAGAGTGACTTCTACCAGATTATAAGTACCTTTTACTGCCTTTACCTTTGCGTCTGTCTATAATCATCGAAAAGCGAGTAAAATCTGCTCTTTTACTAGATTTAAGCTTGTTTTTGCATTTAAGTTATACCTGCACTTTAAAGTTTGTCTTTTTTGTTGATTTAACTGTTGCGGCTGCCCATTCAAGTGCGCTAGCCTGTGTAAAGTATTTTCTGTGCATTCTCTGTTGCCTTTTTAAAAAAAAAAAAAACAAAAAAAAATCCTTGTTTTCCCACCTTCCCTGAGGTAGAATAATCCATAATACAGGTATTCCTGTATTCTGGACTTTAGAATAGTTCCTGTGTTGCCCATTTCCTTGCTTGGATAGAAGGAAGCTTCTTTGTTCACCAGTGGGAGTGGGAGCTTTGAGCAGCCTATCTGTCCCTGGAGGAGTGATCTCAGCATGAGATCTTGTTTTTTATTGGCCGTTTTGGGCTAATTCCTAGCTCTTTCAAGTCCCCTGTTTAAAAACCCACTTTGGCACCATTTTTGCGCTTGTTTCCTACTGAGCAAGCTCCTCGTGGTCCTGCAGAGTGGTGCTAGCAGCAGAGAGACAAAAAAGAGTGACTTCTACCAGATTATAAGTACCTTTTACTGCCTTTACCTTTGCGACTGTCTATTCTCACTGAAAATCGAGTAAAAACTGCTCTTTTACTAGATTTAAGCTTGTTTTTTGCATTTAAGTTATACCTGCACTTTAAAGTTTGTCTTTTTTGTTGATTTAACTGTTGCGGCTGCCCATTCAAGTGCGCTAGCCTGTGTAAAGTATTTTCTGTGCATTCTCTGTTGCCTGTTTAATGAAAGAAAAAACAAAAAAAATCCTTGTTTTCCTGCCTTTCCTGAGCTAGAATAGTCCCTAATACAGGTATTGCTGTATTCTGGACTTTAGAATAGTTCCTGTGTTGCCCATTTCCTTACTTGGATAGAAGGAAGCTTCTTTGTTCACCAGTGGGAGTGGGAGCTTTGAGCAGCCTATCTGTCCCTGGAGGAGTGACCTCAGCACAAGATCTTGTTGTTTATTGGCTGTTTTGGGCTAATTCCTAGCTCTTTCAAGTCCCCTGTTTAAAAACCCACTTTGGCACAGTTTTTGTGCTTGTTTCCAACTGAGCAAGCTCCTCGTGGTCCTGCAGAGTGGTGCTAGCAGCAGAGAGATGAAAAAGAGTGACTTCTACCAGATTATAAGTACCTTTTACTGCCTTTACCTTTGCGACTGTCTATTCTCGCTGAAAATTGAGTAAAAACTGCTCTTTTACTAGATTTAAGCTTGTTTTTTGCATTTAAGTTATACCTGCACTTTAAAGTTTGTCTTTTTTGTTGATTTAACTGTTGCGGCTGCCCATTCAAGTGCGCTAGCCTGTGTAAAGTATTTTCTGTGCATTCTCTGTTGCCTTTTTAAAAAAAGAAAAAAAAAAAAAATCCTTGTTTTCCCGCCTTTCCTGAGCTAGAATAGTCCATAATACAGGTATTCCTGTATTCTGGACTTTAGAATAGTTCCTGTGTTGCCCATTTCCTTGCTTGGATAGAAGGAAGCTTCTTTGTTCACCAGTGGGAGTGGGAGCTTTGAGCAGCCTATCTGTCCATGGAGGAGTGACCTCAGCACAAGATCTTGTTATTTATTTGCCGTTTTGGGCTAATTCCTAGCTCTTTCAAGTCCCCTGTTTAAAAACCCACTTTGGCACCATTTTTGAGCTTGTTTCCTACTGAGCAAGCTCCTCGTGGTCCTGCAGAGTGGTGCTAGCAGCAGAGAGATGAAAAAGAGTGACTTCTACCAGATTATAAGTACCTTTTCCTGCCTTTACCTTTGCGACTGTCTATTCTCACGGAAAATCGAGTAAAAACTGCTCTTTTACTAGATTTAAGCTTGTTTTTTGCATTTAAGTTATACCTGCACTTTAAAGTTTGTCTTTTTTGTTGATTTAACTGTTGCGGCTGCCCATTCAAGTGTGCTAGCCTGTGTAAAGTATTTTCTGTGCATTCTCTTGCCTTTTTAAAAAAAGAAAAAAAAATCCTTGTTTTCCTGCCTTTCCTGAGCTAGAATAGTCCCTAATACAGGTATTGCTGTATTCTGGACTTTAGAATAGTTCCTGTGTTGCCCATTTCCTTACTTGGATAGAAGGAAGCTTCTTTGTTCACCAGTGGGAGTGGGAGCTTTGAGCAGCCTATCTGTCCATGGAGGAGTGACTTCAGCACAAGATCTTGTTGTTTATTGGCTGTTTTGGGCTAATTCCTAGCTCTTTCAAGTCCCCTGTTTAAAAACCCACTTTGGCACCATTTTTGCACTTGTTTCCTACTGAGCAAGCTCCTCGTGGTCCTGCAGAGTGGTGCTAGCAGCAGAGAGATGAAAAAGAGTGACTTCTACCAGATTATAAGTACCTTTTCCTGCCTTTACCTTTGCGACTGTCTATTCTCACGGAAAATCGAGTAAAAACTGCTCTTTTACTAGATTTAAGCTTGTTTTTTGCATTTAAGTTATACCTGCACTTTAAAGTTTGTCTTTTTTGTTGATTTAACTGTTGCGGCTGCCCATTCAAGTGCGCTAGCCTGTGTAAAGTATTTTCTGTGCATTCTCTGTTGCCTTTTTAAAAAAAGAAAAAAACAAAAAAATCCTTGTTTTCCCGCCTTCCCTGAGGTAGAATATTCCCTAATACAGGTATTCCTGTATTCTTGACTTTAGAATAGTTTCTGTGTTGCCCATTTCCTTGCTTGGATAGAAGGAAGCTTCTTTGTTCACCAGTGGGAGTGGGAGCTTTGAGCAGCCTATCTGTCCCTGGAGGAGTGATCTCAGCATGAGATCTTGGTTTTTATTGGCCGTTTTGGGCTAATTCCTAGCTCTTTCAAGTCCCCAGTTTAAAAACCCACTTTGGCACCATTTTTGCGCTTGTTTCCTACTGAGCAAGCTCCTCGTGGTCCTGCAGAGTGGTGCTAGCAGCAGAGAGATGAAAAAGAGTGACTTCTACCAGATTATAAGTACCTTTTACTGCCTTTACCTTTGCGACTGTCTATTCTCACTGAAAATCGAGTAAAAACTGCTCTTTTACTAGATTTAAGCTTGTTTTTTGCATTTAAGTTATATCTGCACTTTAAAGTTTGTCTTTTTTGTTGATTTAACTGTTGAGGCTGACCACTCAAATTTGCCAGCCTGTGTAAAGTATTTTTTGTGCATTCTCTGTTGCCTGTTTAAAAAAAGAAAAAAAAATATTTGTTTTCCCGCCTTTCCTGAGCTAGAATAGTCCCTAATACAGGTATTGCTGTATTCTGGACTTTAGAATAGTTCCTGTGTTGCCCATTTCCTTACTTGGATAGAAGGAAGCTTCTTTTTTCACCAGTGGGAGTGGGAGCTTTGAGCAGCCTATCTGTCCCTGGAGGAGTGACCTCAGCACAAGATCTTGTTGTTTATTGGCTGTTTTGGGCTAATTCCTAGCTCTTTCAAGTCCCCTGTTTAAAAACCCACTTTGGCACAGTTTTTGTGCTTGTTTCCAACTCAGCAAGCTCCTCGTGGTCCTGCAGAGTGGTGCTAGCAGCAGAGAGATGAAAAAGAGTGACTTCTACCAGATTATAAGTACCTTTTACTGCCTTTACCTTTGTGACTGTCTATTCTCGCTGAAAAGTGAGTAAAATCTGCTCTTTTACTAGATTTAAGCTTGTTTTTTGCATTTAAGTTATACCTGCACTTTAAAGTTTGTCTTTTTTGATTTAACTGTTGTGGCTGCCCATTCAAGTGCGCTAGCCTGTGTAAAGTATTTTCTGTGCATTCACTGTTGCCTTTTTAAAAAAATAAAAAAAAAAAAAATCCTTGTTTTCCCGCCTTCCCTGAGCTAGAATATTCCCTAATACAGGTATTCCTGTATTCTTGACTTTAGAATAGTTTCTGTGTTGCCCATTTCCTTGCTTGGATAGAAGGAAGCTTCTTTGTTCACCAGTGGGAGTGGGAGCTTTGAGCAGCCTATCTGTCCCTGGAGGAGTGATCTCAGCATGAGATCTTGGTTTTTATTGGCCGTTTTGGGCTAATTCCTAGCTCTTTCAAGTCCCCTGTTTAATAACCCACTTTGGCACCATTTTTGAGCTTGTTTCCAACTCAGCAAGCTCCTCGTGGTCCTGCAGAGTGGTGCTAGCAGCAGAGAGATGAAAAAGAGTGACTTCTACCAGATTATAAGTACCTTTTACTGCCTTTACCTTTGCGACTGTCTATTCTCACTGAAAATCGAGTAAAAACTGCTCTTTTACTAGATTTAAGCTTGTTTTTGCATTTAAGTTATACCTGCACTTTAAAGTTTGTCTTTTTTGTTGATTTAACTGTTGAGGCTGCCCATTCAAGTGTGCTAGCCTGTGTAAAGTATTTTCTGTGCATTCTCTGTTGCCTGTTTAAAAAAGAAAAAAAAAAAATCCTTGTTTTCCTGCCTTTCCTGAGCTAGAATAGTCCCTAATACAGGTATTGCTGTATTCTGGACTTTAGAATAGATTCTGTGTTGCCCATTTCCTTATTTGTATAGAAGGAAGCTTCTTTTTTCACCATTGGGAGTGGGGAGCTTTGAGCAGCTTATCTGTCCCTGGAGGAG
>NC_056726.1:23147512-23167188 GCF_019279795.1 Protopterus annectens | reverse complement strand
TCCAAAAGGGGGGAAAGTTGGTTATGGTCAGATATTAACAACGGTGGTCTACCTCTGGTGTGGAACATAGAGTCCCCATGTTGCAGATGGTCAGGTCCAATATGTATTCCCCCTTGTGGCTGTGGTGATTGGTCCTGCCATAGCACATGGAGTCACAAATTGTAGTGGTTGTAGGGTGATGTTGTTGAGGCCTGAGTAGTTCCCCCACTCAATATACCTGTACCTGAAGTTAACCACTGTAATGGTGTATGTGAACACCTTCATATCCTACACTGTTCCCAGGGAAGCAAAGTGTGGTTTCTGGATATGGGAGGGGTGGTCTGAACTGGTTGTGTTGTGTGTTACAGGTCCTGTGGTCACGAAGCATGGTATAAAACATAACCTGGCAGTGCTGATGTGCATATGTGACCCTGAAGTAGGCATCTGTTAATGCATATATATGCTATCCCCCTTACTGACAGATAGTAATAGATGTACATACCTCTTTATAAATAATGATGTCAGCACCCTATAAATACTGCAGGAGAAGAAAAGATGCCCAGTAATTCGAATAGCATGCTCTGCTAATGCATTTCTCTCAAGTGTCATAACATAATTAGGTAGGGGTTTGAATCCTACAAATGCCGTGTGTGTTTTTGTCACACAGTTTGTTCATGTGTGTTGGGTGTTGCTCTTAATATTGTATGACATATATTATATCAGTAATTTCAATGCACACATGAGGTATGTGTGTGCCACATAGACATATGTACCTGTGACCTTAAATAGTTCCCATGTGTGAAGCCTGCCTCATGTGAATACATGGAATTTGCATTACGCAACTTTTGACTGTGGTTTTCTGTGCAGGGGCTGGTTGGTATGTGAATATACAGTGAGAGTAGTCTATGGTGTCATCTTACCAGTGAGGGATACACTTCTGGTCTGGAGCATATAGTCCACATGTTGGTGATGATCAGGTGCAGCATGTATTCCTCTTGTGGGAGTGGTAACAAGTTGTTCCATAGCATTTGAGTGTATGGATTCTAGGAACCTTTCGCCTAGGGTGTTGTAACTACAGTAATGCTCCCAGTCTATGTGTGGGTAAATGAAGCTGCCCAATATATTGTTGTTTGGAGACACCTGCATATATTCATGTGTTCTTAAGTAGGCCATGTGGGTTACCTGGGTTTAGGAGGGTGGTCTGTAGCAGGCTATGAACTGGAAGTCAGTTTAACCCACTGTTAGTTGCATGTGGATAGTCTGTGATGCGTCACGCTGTGGCAACAACCTGGGGGTGTGGGTATAGGTTCATAGGTTCATAGGTTCATACTAGGCTATCTGCTCTAGGGAATTTATAAGCCAAGCCAGAGTGTGTTTGGCTTTCGCCACCCATTTTAAATTAATGTTGCTATGCCCTTTTTCATGGTTAGTATACTGTGCCTCTGTCTAACAGTGACACAGAAGCGATACCCGGGGTAAACCTACGATCCCCCATCCACTCATCAAGATTCCTCTTGAAGAGAGTCAATGAGGGACTCTGCCTAACCTGGACTGGGACTGTATTCCAGAGTGAAGGGAGCCTCTGGGTTATGAATCTGTCCCTCCAGCATGTCCTATTTATGTCAGTGCTGAGGTTCAAGTCTCTCAAGCACGTAGCTCGATGGGATTTGGATTTTCTGAGGTGCAGCATGTCCGTTAATTGCGGGTTGGACATGGCGTTATACGTCAGGCACAGATCGCCTCTGAGCAGGTGGTATGCCACTGAGTATGGAGTTTTGTTAACCGGGCAGCATATGGCATCTGTTTGAGCCCTTTGATCCTCTTGGTGAGGTACTTTTGGGGTCTTTCCAGTTGCTGCAGGTGTCTGGTAAGGTACATCCCAAAAGGGGCATTGTACTCAATATATGGGCCTGATGAGGGATGAGTAAAGAGGCACAATGACCTCCCTGATCTAGATGTGAACCCTTCATGATTAGGTGGGCTATATAAAATGTTTTTCTAACCACTTTGGCCACGTGGTTGTCAAATGAGAGATTGCTATCAACTTGGGTCCCCATGTCCCTAATTACTTCTTCCATACATAATGGATTACCATCTATGTGGTAATTTGTGGGCACTTTGTTTTTGCCAAAGGGGATGACTATACACTTTTTGTTGTTTAGCTTGAGGCCATGGCTCTGGCATCAGTTGTCTGTTTCTATGAGGCCCTTTTGGAGGATGCTCATGCCGGCTGGAGAGTCGATTATAGCACCCAGTTTGCAGTCATCTGCGAACTTGGACAGCCACAGTCCTTCTGTGTTGGCCTGTACCTCCGAGAAATATATACCGAACAGGAGAGGTCCCAGGACTGAGCCTTGTGGGACGCCACTTGTAACTGGTTTGGAGTCTGACATGGCTCCAGCAATTCTAACCATGTGGGTTCTGTCCTTGAGCCAGTTTGCAACCCATCTAGTGACATAGGGGTTTATATTTAAGCTGGTGAGCTTATCTATAATGCCCGAGTGGGGTATTGTATCGAAGGCTTTTGCGAGGTCCAGGTAGGCTGTGTGGACCACCTTCCCATTGTCAATGGCCTTGGTGACTGTTTCAAAGAAATTGACTAGGTTTAAGAGGCAGGATCTGCCCTTAACAAAGCCAAACTGGGTAGGATCCAGTGTCTGTAGGTCCCCAATATCTTTATTTATGAGGTCCATGATGATCCTTTCCATAGCTTTGCAGACCAAGCTAGTCATGCTTATGGGGCAATAGTTTCCAGGATGCATTGAGGCACCACCTTTGTGTAGAGGGACCACTGTTGCTGTACGCCACTCTATGGGTACATATCCTGTGGTAAGGCTGAGATTGAACAGTAGTTTTATGTTTGGGTTTAGCTCATCTTGGAGTTCATGTAGGACGCAGCCCGGGACACCGTCTGGTCCCATTGATGCTGTGTTTTTTGCTTTGGAGAGGGCGGCTCTTACCTGAGCATCTGAGCTGTCAGGGGGGGGCAGCACTCTGCTGGGATAGATATTTGCCCTTCTGGTGGGGAGGGGGGGAAGTTTGCGCTGAACCTGTCAGCTAGGATGTTGGCAATGTGTGTGGGTTCGGTGTATTTTTTGTCATTTTGGACTAATTCTGAGCATATCTGGGAATTCCCACCCAGGTTCCTAACATAACTAAAGAAAGCCTTGCGATTATCCTTAGTGTCCTGTGCAATTTTTCTCTCGAAGCTGGCCTTAGACAATTTTATGAGTGCCCGTAGTATTTTGCTAACACTGATCAGAGATGCCTTCCCTTTTTGGGATTTTGCTCTATTATGTAGTAGCTTCCTCCTTCTATTGTATAGTTTGTTTATGGCTGTGGTCCACCAGACAGGACGTCTGCCTTTGCAGGATTGGGTCTTGGTTTTATCTGGGATTGCATGATCCATACATTCATGAAGGTGTTCATAGAATGCATTTATAAAGGATTCTGCAGTCTGGGCCATATTTTTCACAGGCCCGGGGGCTTTGAAGGATTCCACCTTGGTTTTGAGGAGTGTGAAATTTGCTTTAGAGAAGTTTTTCACTGTGGTTTTCTGGGCAGGGGGTGGGGTCGGGATGTGAATATCCAGTGAGATTAGTTTATGGTCTGATCTTACCAGTGAGGGATACACTTCTGGTCTGGAGCATAGAGCCCCCATGTTGGTGATGATCAGGTCCAGTATGTCTTCCCCTCTTGTGGGAGTGGTAACAAGTTTTTCATAGCATTTGAGTTTATACATTCTAGGAACCTTTGAGCTAGGGTGTTGGAGCTAGAGTAATGCTCCCAGTCTATGTTTGGGTAGTTGAAGTTGCCCAATATAATGGTGTTTGGAGAGACCTTCATATTTTCCAGTGTTCTCAGGAAGGCCAAGTGGGGTTTCTGGGTTTGGGAGGGTGCTCTGCAGCAGGCTATAAACTGGAAGGCAGTTTTACCCACTGTTAGTTGCACATGGATAGTCTCTGATGCTTCGTGCTGTGCCACTAACCTGGAGGTGTGGGTATCTTTGACGAATATTGATACTCCCCCTCCTGTTCTGGTTCGGTGCAAGTTTTGGGGCCGACAAGCATGGTATGAGGTATAACCTGGCAGTGCTGGGGTGCTCTCGGGAGCCTTGAACCAGGATTCTGTTACTGCAAAGATATCGATGTTCTCCATGCTAAGGAAAGTTTCCAGTGCATGCATCTTGAGGTTTACACTGTTGGCGTTGAGTAGCTTTACTATTAGTTTCTTATCCCTTATGATATCTATGGAGGTGGGTTTGTCTTTTGAGCCTTGCCTAAAAAAGGCACTATGGGGGTAGCAAGAGCCTTTGCCAATATCCTAAAGCCCAGGTTAACAGGTGCAAGCCGTCCTTAGCAAAGCATCATGGCTTGTCGAGCATGTCATCCCAGGCTGACAGGAATTGGATCCCCTTTGACTGACACCGATACTTAAGCCAATTGTTGAAATTGATCATCTTGTCTTCATATTGTGGCATCATTCTTGGTGAGGGTAAGATGCTACTCAAGGTCAGGGTCATACCGGCCTGGGCCACATGCTCAGAGAGCTCCTCTATGTCTCTTTTCATGTAGTCCAGGGAGGTACATCTCAGGTCATTCACACCAGCATGGACAATGACTGAGTCATATTTGTACTTGCCTTGGAGTGACCTGAGTGCTTGTGTTATGTGGTGGATCCTAGCTCGACAGGCAGCTCACCGTGACCATCTCCTTGTTCAGCCTGGTGAGTGGGACGCCAGTGTGCCTGACTATAGAGTCACTTATTACAAGTGTATCAGGTGTGTTGTTTAGCCTTAAGGGCTGTGACTGTTTGGCACACTGGCTTTGTGAGCTATGTGTTGCATGTGTATTGTTTTGGGGTAGCGGTTGCTTGGGTGTCTGCTTTGGAGGTCTCTGCTGCTTAGGCAGATTTTTATTTAGAGCCTCAGTATGTTTTGTGTGTTTATGTGTTTGGTTTGCTGTCATGGTAGGTCTATGTGAGACTGGAATTGTAGTGAGTGTGGTTTCCTTTTCCTCCTGACAGGTTTTGCCAGTACTGAGTTGAGAGAGCTTAGCTTCCAGTTTGGCTATATGGTTGCATCTCTCACATGTGTTTGAATTTGTTGGGAAGAGGAGAGGGTTGTCTGTGTACATGAGGCAGTTGTAACATTGCCTCAAGATTCCCAGATTCACCAGCGGGACCAGAGAGGAGATTGACAACTGACCTTTGGACATGCTAGAATAGTATTGGGAACTCCTTTATAATTGACAAAAAACAGGGCCAATGGGGAACAAGATACTCAAGGGGAGTTTGTGAGGGTGTAGTGCTTTTAATTTGTTAGTGCTGACTTATATAATTGCTTTAGTGAGCAAGTGCCAGGTAACTTAAATGCAATGTGTTACAGGTAACTTAAATGCAAAAATGACAAACAGTAACTTTCTTTCAAGTGAAACAAGGAAATAAGTACAGTAAGCAATGCAGATGTCACTAGGGATCCACAGAAGTGCTGGAAAGCCGTGTTTTAAGTGGAATTAGTGTTTCAGGGAAATAACAAGCAAACAAGCATACAAACAAAGCTACATTCAGCAGGCCTGGATCTGGTCTATGCTACAGCAAACAAGGTGTACCAATTTCAATAAGAAACAGTTCAAATATGCAGGCACTATAAGCCTTTAACCAGAAATTCCCAGCTCAGAAGGGCAGAGTCCAGCCTCTCCTCCCGCAAGAGTGCAGACCATGAACTTTCTTAATGTAAAATAACTGGCCTGAAGCCCAAGTGCTTAAACCAGAACTAATACACTTTTAGAATAACAGACACTGAGCCCTCAATCAGCAGTTCCCAACTTAGAAGGATGTAAGCTACCTGTCCTGCCACCACAGTATCCTTGACATTTAATGAGACTCACCCTCCTGTCATAGTTAGTTCCGTGTTTTGGGGCTGTCAAGCATGGTATGAGGTGTAACCTGGTAGTGCTAGGGTGCTCTTGGGAGTCTTGAACCTGTTGTCTATTACTGCACAGATATCAACATTCTCCATGCAGAGTAGAGTTTGGACTGCATGCATCTTGCGGTTTACATGTCTGGCATTGATTATCATTACTTCCATTTTCTTATCCCCTGTGCTACCTATGTAGGTGGCCTTGTGTTTTCAGTCTTACCACCAGAATGCAAAGATGTGCAGACATTACACTATGGTAATTAATAGTGGTGTACAAAACAATACAATGACAATCATACTGTTAATGCATCAGGCATGCTGGGATATACCCACAATGATATCATTACACTGTACTGTTAACAACATGATAATATTACTACACTTCTATGTAGTCACCCTCTGCATCAGCACCATGTTAACCTGTTCCTGCATCAATGTTACAGATTGCAGGAGGTGGCACAGTTTCATCATATGCACAGGGTGTGTACTTGGTATGCCTGAGTCTGTCACTGATACAACCAATTGACATGTATGTGTGTGTGTGTTAGTGAGGGACAACAGTACAAGATGGGGCAATGTTGATGCGGTGTGTGCATGTATGTGTTAGCCCTAGGTGTTAGCATTATGCATGTGTGTATGCATGCACACAGTTCCACCTCATGGCTGCCATATACGGGTGTTTGTGGACAGCCACAGACTGTACCTGCCACATCATACAGATCACTGTCTCTGACCACGGACATGGTACCTGTGCCTGGCAGGGGTGCTATGGACAGTATCAGGTACTAAGCCAGACTGGGTACTGTCATCAGAAGCAGTTGGTTGATGACTGGACACATGTCCCTGCTGGGACTGTCCAGAGCCACGTGCATGGTCTCCACAGACCCAGCATTGCTGGGGCTGGTACTGGCACTATGGGAGCAGCTGCGGGTTTGTTGTCGTCCGCGACGACTGCCAGCTGCTGATGTTGCTGGCATACGTCCACGTTGATGCCTCAACCGTCCTGCATTGCCCTCGCTCATGGACATGTAGTTGTGGAACAGATCGAATGTGTCCCCCCAACGTCTGTCAATGACCCCAGTGAAATTACAGATGGCAGCCGCAACATCACGCATAGTGTCATTCATAGCAGTGCGATGTGCTCTAAGCTCCCTCAGACCCTGTCTGGTGTACCGTTCCATACATGCCTGTGCCTGCATTACAGCCCGGAACATAGCTGAGGTTGAAAGACCTCTGTGGGCACGTCTAACAGGGGCAGTATGACCATGGATGCTCCCATGAGAACCCCTGGATATCTGCCTGTGTGGTACCATGTCAGGACTCTGGCCATGGCTGCTGTGAGGGGATGCATGTGCCACTGATACCTCATTACCCTGGTCAGTGCCCACTGTATGCTGTCCCTCACCTAAGGACATTGGTGACAATAGATGTATTGGCAGGATGACTGTGCGCATTGATGGGGTTGACTGCTGTGTACTGTTGATTGGCTGACCAACAACAGACCCTGTCACACCTCCCTATGCCATTACACATGTATCATCATTATCACTATCCTCAGCAGTGGCTTCAGGTTCCCTGCTGCACACCACCAGAGCAACACCAGAACCTGTGAGAGGAAGACAGGAAACACAGTTTACAATGTGTACACAATGTTACCATAGATGCACACGGGCACATGCACACATGCATGGGCACATGCACACATGCACACATGCACAAATGCGCACATGCACACATGCATGCATGCACACATGGGCACATGCACACATGCACACATGCACACATGGGCACATGCACATATGCACACATGCGCAAATGCACGCATGCACACCTGCACATGCACACATGCACATGCACACATGCACACATGCACACATGCAGACGGGCACATGCACACATGCACATTCACACATGCACATGCACACATGCACACATGTGCACATGCACACATGGGCACATGCACACACATGCACACATGCACACATGGGCACATGCACACATGCACACATGGGCACATGCACACATGCGCACATGCACACATGCACACATGCACGCATGCACGCATGCACACATGCACACATGGGCACATGCTCACATGCACACATGCACACATGGGCACATGCACACATGCACACATCTGCAAATGCACACATGCACACATGCACAAATGCACACATGCACACATGCACACATGGGCACATGCACACATGCACACATGGGCACATGCACACATGCACAAATGCACACATGCACACATGCACACATGGGCACATGCACACATGCACACATGGGCACATGTACACATACACACATACACACATGCACACTCCTCAGTACATGAGATACAAACACACAGACACAAACACACCTGCAATCCAACACATAGTAATACTGTTTGAGGGTATTATTACTATTATTATCATTAGTATTAAAAGTATTGTTATTACACACTCACCAGCATGGATTGGCTGCCTTGATGTTACAACAGAGGGACCTGCACAAATAAGACATTTATTGTCAGTGGGCACAACTGTGCCATTGATACTGTGAGTATGATACAGTACAGAAGTACAACAGTTGGCTTTCACAGGTCTACTGCTGATATTGAGAATATCAATCTTGCACAATAATTTCCAGGATAACAGCTACAAACACAGTACAAATCTCACACATGCAGAAACTACCAGTGTAGAGAACAGTCAACTATAGATATGGCATGTTACCTGCATGCTCCATGTCCACATGCTGGGTGGCTCCAGCCTCCATCATTACACATGTCTGCGGATGTTGTTGTTGTTGGGCTGGAGCCACAACACTTAGGAGGAGCTCCTCCTGTCTGGTGAGTGGGGGTGTATAGCTGCCCCACCACCTGTGGCAAGCTGTTGCCTGTAAATATCAGACGCACGCTGACGGATATTTCTAATTAAATCACTGCAGTGATGGCGTATCTGCTCATATGTCCAGTTATGCATGCCTATGTCATTTACCCGACGGACAAGGTCTTGCCACAGTGCAGCCCTCTCCTGCTGGTTCTGGCTGGTGTGAGAAAAGAGTGTGGCAAAATCCTGCATCGGGCTCTGGTGTATCTCCTCATCCTCTGCAGCTGAGTATGAGGGGTTGCACTGGTGCACCATCGCCCTGGAAGGAAAAGAAAAATATGTGAGCAAGTAATATGGCACACATAATACTCTACTGTAATGATATCACTGAACTGCCATATATAGCATCTGTCTGTCTAATGGGGATACACATGTAAATGACCACATATCAGTGCTCAGCCAACAAATGTGTGACAGTGCCTGGCACACTCCATACAACAAACTAGTATACACTGTTTGAGGTCCAATGCACAACCTCACACTGGGGGTATGTATCAAGGTAATGGATGGGGAACATTGTCAACCCATGCAATGCATGCAATGCACAGTTAAAGTTTCAATGGTAATGCACGCTAGTCTTTGTGGCCATACCCCTAGCTACACCGCAGTGATATATAGGGAACCACAGCACAAGATATGGCAATGTAATTTGTTTGTATCCCAATACCTGACACATCTTTCTCTGGCCTCACACCAAGTACACACACTGCCATGACAGACACAAAGTTATGCTGAGCAATCACACCATTACAGACCTTGCACACAGTCAGTGGCACACTCATTCCACCTCACATAGTTGGTATTGCAATGAGTACATGTGTGTGTGCATTGTGTCATAGATAGGTAGTATGCTATTGGCCCTGGGCCTACAGCAGCATACTGTTATGCTACCCTGCCCCCTGGGACACATGTAATGTGATTGTACTTGCTCCTGTCAAACAGTTACACAGGGTGACTTATATGGCATATTATGTATCTGCATAACATTCAACAGGGGTATGTGTGACATCTGCTACTGAGGAGCCTTGCTTCTTAATGCTGGGTGGTTTACTCCAGGGTATGGCTTATTTGTGGGTAGGAACCTGTACCTCCACCATGTGCTCTTTACTGTGGTGCCAAGGATGACAGACATAGGTCATTTAGGCTGGGGATATTGTGAGGTGTTACCATGGTTGTTGGACAACTGTTATGGGTGTGACTTAACTATGTATATCCAGCAGTGGTAACCTCTGTGTAGGTAGTATGAAAGACATTCTATCTGTGGTTTTGTCAGTCACTCTGCATAGGTAATGTGTTTGAGGGCATTATCACTGTTTGTTAGGTATGACTGTGTCCTTCTCCCTTTCTGTAGTTGTCATGGGAGGTACATACCATGTAGGACATTGTGAGGTGTAGAGGGGTACAGTGACCTACATTTCCCTAGCTGACACACCATTTGTGCTGACACGTACCATGTACAGGGATTACAAGACTAGTGTGCCACTGTGAATATCAAAGGGGAGGCTATTGTACACTTGTTTCCCATGTTCCCTTCTGACACATCCAGTAGTAGGCAGGCAACCACCTATGTGGTGGTTAGTGGTGACAGTGTTTTGGAATGGGGTATGGTGCTCCAGTATCCACACTGGTGTTCAGTCCATGCCTTTGTCCCCAGGCACCTGTTGCAATACATCTGCACACATGTGCCTCTCTCAGTAGATATATGTATATATATATATATATATATATATATATATATAGAGAGAGAGAGAGAGAGAGAGATTCATATACATACATATCTCTAGACATTCATATCTGTTTGTATATGTGTATGTATCTATATATATCTATATATGTATGTGTCTATTACATATATATGTATATACATATTCTGTCTATCTATATATGTCTATCTGTTTATACATCCCTCTCTATCTATGTACACATATATGCATATTATATATATATATATATATATATATATATATAAATATACATATACATATATATATAGATATATATATATATATATATATATATATATATATATATATATATATATTTTTTTTTACACATACGAATACACACACTAACATACTGCTAAACATCCATTACTGTACAACCTACATTGTACGTTGCACTACAACCTACATTGATATGTGCACATAGCAACCTTCAAATACATATGTATGTCCAGCCTTCACTAACAGTTGCAGTATGTCCCCTGCCCTATGCACATCTTCATATATATATATATATATATATATATATATATATATATATATATATATACAGACTGCTAGCACATATGGAGGGTTCACAGTATGTAGATTATTAGATTATGTAGTTTACATTACCTTTGTTTCTCACTGCTGTTTGTGATGGCTTGCTGCTTGGTGGCCTGCTGATGGTTAGCTTGATGGTTTTTATTTTTATTTTTTTTTTTTTTTGGTGTCTCTCTGTCTGTCTGTCTCTCTCTCTCTCTCTCTGTCTCTCCCTCTGGTTGTTGCAATGAAACTATTGCATGTGTGGACTGGGAGTACAGGCTGCTTTTGTAGGTATCTGCACATGTGCATGTGATGGCCTCTGCACCAATTGTTAGCCAGCATTTACTAATTGCATGCAGCCTGCTGTGTGGTAATTGCAGTTCTCACTGTGATTTCAGGACAGTGCTATAAAATGTTAGGTTAGGTAGGCATAGCCTTTTCAGATTATCAAGGTGGGGACCATGCTGGTATGCTGTGGACACTGTTCTGTGAGTGTAAAGGTTGGTATGTCTCTCATATTTAAGGCTGTGTTGTAGGCATTGAAATGCATGTTGTACTGAAACCTGAATATTGCTTCCTCCAGTTCATTCTTCTCAGTGTGTATGTTAACTGACACCTAATAATACTAATACTGTTTAAATGGGAGTATGTGCTTTCCTGTGTGACTTGTGGATTAACTGGTATACAGCAGTGGCTCTTGCAATTTGTTGCTATGGCTTCACTATTTAGCCTTTACATTCACTCCTTGAAGGCCTGCTAGGTGTCTTTACTGGAATGTGTTGCTATGGCTTTCCTATTTTCCATTTACATTCACTCCTTGTAATGCTTGCTATATTTCTTTCAGCAGCAATTCCTTATATGTTTGTTGTGGTTTGGTGGTACTGCATGCAGTCTGGTCTGGCCAAGGTGTGGGGCTTGACACCTACAAGGGTATTTTATTTTGCTGCTGAGCAGTAGTGGGGCCTTGTACTTTGTACTAACAGTTATGGATAGCAGGCACATGCAGTGCTTGTAAACTGCTATACTGTCCTTATTTTATTAGTTGGCTACATCCTTTGATATTTCTGGGTTGTACTCCTACATGAGGGTGTGCTTGTGGAAGCAATTCTACAGCTATTCACAGAGTGTGTGACAGCAGACAGAATGATATGCCTGTGAGTTTGTGACACTTGCAAGCATCAGATACTCTCAGGTGTATCTTTTATCAGCCTCAGGGAATGGTACATATCAGTGGGATACACCCGTGATATATTTCAGATATTCTGCAGTTGTGACTGTGGGGTATTTTGAGAATATGCTTTACTACACCATTTCTGACATGCAAGTAGTGCATACTTTAAGTAATTGACAGTTACCATTACGTGGGATTCCACACCTTTCTGCCTACTGTTAGTACATTTCACAGGGAGTCAGTGGGGCACAGTTAACATTTGTTTTCAAATCAGGAACAACCCTGTAAATCAGTCACAGTTGCGAGGTCTGGCCTCTTACCTATTCAAATATGGCGGTGTTTATCCTGCTCTGATAGTGTGTGTGGTTTGCAAGGTGCTACTGTCACATTATTACCTACTAGCTACCTACTAGCATGGCTGTTTCTCTTCTCACACTAATGTAATGCAAATCCAGAAGAATTGCCAGTAAAGATACAAGAAAAGCTTTGTGTAATAGCCTTCCTATATTCCCTTTACATTCAGTCCTACTATTTCATGATATATTGCTTTCAGCACAAAGTTCTTGTATATCAGTCATGGCTTAGTGGTAAGTCATGCAGACTAGTGTTTCCAAGGTCCTGGGTTCAAGACTGACAGAAGAATTTTATTTTGCTGCTGAGCAGACTACAGGCCTTGTCATTCAGAGTGACTAAGGCACTTTTAAGCAGTTGTAAGTGGGCTAGCGCTGGTTTGCGTGGAGCTCACGCATGCGCACTGTCGCTTAGCTTTGCGCACACACGCTTAGCTAAGCGCACACCCGCTGACTACTGCTTAAAAGTGCTTACTCTAGCGCACACCCGCACTAATTTCTTTGAAAGAAAAGAAAATGGGGAGATAGGAAAGTGGTGAAAAAGGGGGCACAAAGAGGGTAGGACAGTAGGAAAACAAGCTTGGGATTTGCAGGAAGGATGTAGGAAAGGCCCATAGGTGCCCATTTCTTAATCAGCAACAGCTGTGCATATGTGTGTAATTTGGTGTGAAATTTTAAACCTTCCACCCTTGAGAGAGGGGAGAGGACAACAAAATATGTTGTACAGCCAATTGTAATTACCAGTTCACATGTCCAGCAGACATGTCTGCAAAATGGGCAGCTATGTATGGGGCGTAATTTTTTTGCGGGAACAGGGTGCCCTTTTTTTATTTTTTTTTCAGGTGAGAGTTGAATGTGAGGTACAGAAAGTAGGTATATTTGGGGAGGTAGGTAGGGAAGGTTAACAGACATTACAAACAAGATGCATACAGGGGCAGAGTATGACACATGTGGGGGGAAACACAATTGATGTGGACGGATGTTTGGATATTGCGAGCCCATGAGCCCACAGATGGCAATTGTGGAACTGAGATCCCCACCCAAGGGCAGTTGCCACTGCGCCTTCACTGCCCAGGATGGGGCTGTGCTGGGGGCTGTGTAGGATGGGCAGCAGGCCCACCCATGTGTTGCGCCACCCATGCCTCAAGCTGGTGTAGGGGTTCAAGCACAGAATGCCTGATCTCGCTACGCACCACAGACCGGACACTTTGGAGGGTGAGTGGACGTTCTCCTCTGGCCACACTTACAGAGGGGGGATGAGCCCCATCCCCTGCAGCGCTTCCACCCAAAGGTGGCACATGGCCACCAGAGGAGGTTCCGGCCTGGGCACTAGTGCCAGGTGCACTTGCCAGCTGAGGTGGGAGAGGTGGGTCCACTGGAACCCGCCTTCCCTGTTGTCCTATGTTTAGCAATATTTTATGACATTTTGGGTTAGTAACAAACAATACCATTCAAAATTAGTTGTAACAGCATGCATCAGTATTCCCATTAACCAAACACCCATGAATTCCAAACATTGAACAGCAAGCATAACACATGCATATTTTGAACAACAGTACACAATCCAACAGCATGCAGGGTTGATTGATGGCAACAGGCCATCAGGTTTGGATATGTGAACAGGGGCATGCATCAACGTACGTGCAAATATGTATGAACCAACAGGACAAATGTCCATAGGAATTAATTGTGAATACACATACCCAGTTTGTTGTGGAATGGCATTATTTGTGAATATAGGGTAGGGTGAAGAAATATTTCATTAACAACTTCAACTACCTATACATATGCTGTACATTTCTAGTAGCTGCAGATATATATACCCTACAGGTCTTAGTACAGTTTCCTATATGTAACCTTAGGAATGTTGGTGATGGGACTGTTACTGCTACATTAATATACATTGCATTTTTATTCATACACGTTCATATCTGGCTGTGTTCAGGTACAGCATCCTGCTACATTTGATTTATATGGCTCTAGACAACTGTGGATGTTCATTATTTCATACAACCATACTATCTCCATATTGCAAGGGTACAGCAATATATCCAAATTGTGGGACAGACACATTCCAGCTTCAGTACTTTATTACAAACATTTCACTGTTTGGTTGTGGCTGTCTCATTCATTTCATTATGTACTGACTGCAGTATACTTTATTCAAGAGTTATTACAGCTTTCCTGGTCGATTCATACCTCTTTCTCACACTCTCACTTGTTTTATTTTTACAATTCAAGATGGTACTTAATTCTAGGCGTTATTAACATGTCTTACTTGGTTACAACAATCCTTTCCAACAGATTCACTTGTTTCATATGGCAGATTTTAAAAGGGGATGTATTTGACACATATCTATTGTCTTTAGCTTGTTTACCACTAATTTTCAGGCCGCAGCCGGCTATCTGATATTACAATACAGGTGGAAAATCTCTATTTCAGACTTGTTTAATTTTTATTTCTGGATTACAGGCTGCATCACTTATCTAATCATACAGTACTAGCAGAATCTTTCTTCTAGTGTTATTTTAACTTTATTAATATGTAACTATGCTGAACTCTTTTACAAGCTGTCTAACTTATATTGTATAACAATTACAGAAAAATAATTACTAACCTGCCTGGTGGCGCAACCGCACCAGCCTATCACCATAGGCTCGCCGATTCATGGAATACACACCTGCAGCTGTAATATAAATGAAGTAATATTGGAACATACATCTCCATAATATCACCTAGGATAATTTCTTACATATGTAATTACATGGATACTTACTCAGTAGTGGGGCGTTGGGCATTTGCCGGGCCTCCTGGATCCAACCGTTCAGTTGGTCCTGCTTTCATCTCTTCAGGTCCACATGGTGGTGGCGGACCTGTTCACCAGTCCTTGGTATACCTGTTGCACTGGTGAGATCAAGTGCCAACCGGTTCCACGCCTCTGCCTTGTACGCACCCCATAGAACCTGGCCCTGCATGAGTTGAGCCTCATGATCGTGGACTAGGAGCCAAACCATATATTTGGACTCCTCAACACCCCACCTCTGTGCTCAGAAGTGACTGCCCTCTCCTACACCTGCCATACTGACTGCAAATAGGTTCCACAATCAGTTATGCTGTGTATTCCCACCTATGGGGCTTATATATGCCATTTTTCCCACACTTATCTGTGATTGGCCATTTTGGAAATGTATCAGCTTAAAAAAACCTGCTTTGTCATGCTTCTATTTCCATTCATTCCTTTATATATGCTAATACTGCATTTCTCAGTACAACTGTCATGGCTTAGTGGTTCAGTACTTTGACTATGGTGCACAGTGTCCTGGGTTCAAGCCTGGGCATTGCGTTTTCTATTTTATGACTGTCTACACAGGCTAGGAGGTGTGTCTGTGTAAAGGCGGCTTTGATACAGCCTGCCCTACGTTGCCCGCCGGTAAGCTGGTTGGCGCATTGCGCAGCTACGCGCAAACGGGTTACGCTGGTTTACACGTCATTTGGCTATCAGCATGCATATTACGCTGTGTGAGGCATTGCTCAGCTATGGGCACACAGTTTCAGTGTGTTAAAGCGCTGCTCAACTCCAGGCACTCATATTACACCTGCTAAACCACTGCTCACCTGCAGGCAGTCATACTCAGCTTGGTAGAGCGCTGCTCAGCTATGGGCACTTATAATTTTTTTTTTTTATTGTATCATATTTCTTCAAAAATACATGGCCCATTTCATTACTTTTTACTTAAATTATAGTTATATATATGTACATATATGTCAGAGGATTGTTTCATGCTTATTTCACTAAAAATAGAAAATGATGTTGTTGGGGCTCGAACCGTGACTACCTCCTCTTTGGCCAACATCTCTACCACTACGCTATTGCTACTTGGCTTAATTTGCATATTTAGATCTTTTATGCTTTTCCAATAACTGCTAACTGTGGCTGAGCAAAGGGCACACCCGCACAAACAAGCGCAATTACGGGCAAACTTTTTTGAAATTATAAAAAAAAATTAAACTTATAATTTTTATGTTTTACATTACAGTTGGGTTTATAGTCTGTGGGGGAATGTGTGGTGTTGTGTTTTTTGACATTTCCGTGGACTCACTCGTGGGAGTTTCCTTTCAGGACTGTGACTCTTCTGGGGGCGTGTCCCTTTGCAGGACTCGCTGTGCGGACACCCCCCTACTTTCTTACACGGACCGTGTTAGCCTAGGGTGTGATTCAGCATGCCCTCATGAATATGCATGGCATGCTGACATCACCCCGTTTAACTGCAGCCTCCGTGTAAGACTTGCTAACTCTCACACTGAGGTTTCGTGAATCCTGCCCATTCAGAAATCACACAAGTGCAAAAACTGAATGAAATTTTGTTTCTCTGAACTCAATGTGCAGACAACATATAGACTATTTCCACAGACATTTACACATATAACACCTAGCTATTATATCAAAGACATGTAGGTAGACAGACTAATACTGCACATAATTAGAAATACATTTTAACACTTTTCGAAGTGAACACTTACTTGCATGGGACTTAAGTATTACACAGGTACTTGGTTAAGACATTGCATTGATACTTGCACAGAAATAGACATTTGAGTATTGCACTGTGAACATTAGAGTATTGCACTATGGACCTTAGACTACTGCACTATGGTTAATTTATGAATTCACAACATGTATTGCACTGAAAGAAGAGATGTTTTACTGCATTGCTACTACCCTAGATGGCTTATAAGTTACAGTCATGGTGAATATTGCACTGAGTATTAGATGAGACTGGTAACCAGGTTAATGCACAATTTGAAACAGTTTCTACTGACCCAGGTGGTCATCATGGAGTGTGCTGGTTAATAGAGTTCAGCAGCCTGATGCAATTAAGGAAGAAGGTGTTCCTGACTCTAGTAGTTCTGCAACGTATGCTTTGGAAGGATTTTCCGGATGATAGATGCAGGAACAGTCTGTACGTCGGGTGAGTGCAATCTTTTAATATTACTTTACTTCTTCAATGAACTTTAGTCAACAGTAAATACATTGAATAAGATCACTGACAATGTCTATCACCTAAGTAAAGACATCAAATTAAAGGTATCACAAATACACATTACATTGCAATCACCCAAAACAACTATAAACTTTGCTTTTATGTGGGAGCCCCCCCCCCACACACACACACACACACACACACACACACACACACACACACACACACACCGTGAAAATTAAATATACTAACTACACAGTTGCACAATTATGGAAAAAGAGGATAATTCATAAAAGTATATTACAAGAATGGTTACAGTCTGACTATAACATGATTTGACCACTTTAGACACAGATGAATATTACCAAAAGCAGTGGCACATGATAAATTTGTGCAGCGAATATATGTGTGTGTGAGTGTATATGTGCGTGTGTGTGTGTGTGTGTGTGTGTGTGTGTGTGTGTGTGTGTGTGTGTGTGTGTGGAGATAGGGCTTTTACGCACACACACACACACATACACACACACACACACACACACACACACACACACACACACACACACACACACTGCCACAGATCCTTGCCTGCTTAAAATCAAAATGAGTAAGCAAAAATACAAGAAAGTCAAAACAGGATACAACATTTAATTAGGCACGTCCATCTACATTATCTTTCAGACTTCATCGGAAACAAAAAAAATAATCACATCTTAAAATATAATTAAAATGCAATCACATGACCCAATTCTACCCAATCATTTCAACTTATTCTATTTGTCCTTTAAAATACAGTTAAACTTTCCATTCACTTCAGCTTCTTCTCATTTCCTCCCTTGACAGTTGTTCGTACTTTCCTTGAAACATTGCTTTACTGACATAGCATTTGCACTTATTCAGTATTATAGTCTCCAGGCAAATCTATACAAATGTGTAAATAAATAGCTTTACTTGCTGTTCTGAATATATAAGTATTATGTACACTGGTTTACTTTCAGTGCCTTTCAGCCCCATGCTACAAAAGTATTTTTGGCATATTGCATTCTACACATGCCAGGTTTACATTTAAAATTTTGGTAATTCTGAGCTTCAGTTACCAGCAGTTTAAGGTTGTAATGATGCTGTAGTCTTTGTTTTCAATAGTACATTTCAATAGTGCCTAAAATAGTTAATTTTTTTCTGGTTTGGGTCAATGACATGCAAATATGTCTGAACAATTTTTTCTTTTACATTTTTTTTTATTTTTATAAAATGATTTTTTCTACCTCAACTTATAAATGATGTGTTATAGTTCTAGTATATTTTAATCTATTATTTAACTCACATTTTATTTTGCACACTTTAATTTCCTTTATTTCTTTAACTGTGTACTTGTAATCTCATTTGCTTTATATGCATAGACAGCTTTAGATAATGTCAATTTTCCTTCACTTAAATGTCTGTCCTTTGATAATTTTTAGAGCTACAAATGTTTCTATCTTTTATTAACGAATCATGCAGCTCATCAAATTCACAGTCATTGGCTTGATTTTTTGATAACACAAGTCTGTGTTATTTCCATTGTGTCCTCATTACTTGCAAAGACTAAATGACAAATAACATATTTTTACAAGTTCACAAAAATTACAGAATGTTTCCTTTATTGCTAATGTTTTGTCATTTTCCCCTTCTTGTAAAGTAACAGTATTAAATAAATTCAAGATTTCTTAAATTCTGTTTGCAGGGATGAGTAAACTGAATGTTTACATCTGAAAAGCATGAATTAATGTAAAACTATGGATTATTCTTCAGCACTTCTAAGTGCTCAACAATAGAAAAATTATAAATGTGTTCTCTTCCGACACCATGTAATAATTTAACAGCAGTCAGGGTGCTCACAAATGGCACTCACTGTGAATGCCTTACAAGTTTCCATGAGTTTTTTGTGACTGCCAAAGTAATGCAAGTGAGACCATGTGACATGTAAAATCCAAAACTAGTTATTTTGTATTTCCTTAAGAGAAACTTACATGTGCTGAGGGGAGAGTATAGGGAGAAAAAGGGGTAAAGATAAAAGAAGAGATTATGCTGCAATGCGCATGTTGCCAAGGGAAAGAAGGTAACAGTAATTGTGAAACTGGGAGGTATATTAAGTGATTTTGAAGTCAGAAT
>NC_056726.1:22990012-23142512 GCF_019279795.1 Protopterus annectens | reverse complement strand
CACACAGAAGGCACTCCAGCTGACAATCGAATGGGAGAACCTCTTCCTGTGAGGCAACAAAGCTACAGCTGCACCACCATGGCTTCCATTTTGTTCCACTTTTCTGTATATATTTTTATTGTTTCAATAATGTTTTTATAATTTATTAATATTGTTTCATTTATATTTTTGCATAACACTATTCCTAAATAATTTAGCGTAAGTTCTTGTTTTCCTATGATGGATTTATCTGTAACTTGTAGGTCCTTTTTCTTATTTAGAAATAGAAATTTTGATTTTGATCTATTAAAGTGTAGACCTGAAATCTTATAAAATTTCTCCATTACTTCTTCTAGCTCTCCTAATGACTCTCTGGAGTTTGATAGGGTTAATAAAATATCATCAGCAAAAAGCATTATTTTAGATATGTACTAGTCATAGACTTCTATTCCTTTTATTCTTGGATTATTGAGTATCATTTCTGCAAGTATTTCTATAGCCAAAGCAAATAAAATAGGAGAAAGGGGGCATCCTTGTTTAGTACCTTTCGTTATATGGATAGATTCTGAGGTGAAAGGACCTAATTTAATGTAGGCTAAGTTATTAATATATATGTTTCTAGTAATAAGATGAAGGGAGGAGGAAATTCAAACAATGCTAAAGTTTTAAATAGATATTCCCAGTTGAGGGAATTGAAGGCTTTTTCTATGTCTAATCTGATTACAAGTGTTTCTCTATCTTCTTTATTCACATAAGCTATAAGAGTAAGTATCCTTTTAATATTATCATGTGTGTGCCTGTTATATAAAAATCCAGTTTGATCTTTATTAATTGCCTTTGAAAGTGGGATTTTCATTCTGTTAGCTAGGATTGACATGAATATTTTGTAATCATTATTCAGTAATGATATAGGTCTGTATGAGGTGCAAAGGACTGATGGTTTATTATCTTTTAGAATTGGTGTTATGAGAGAATATTTCCATGAGAGTGGTATTTTTGCTTCTGACTGGACTTCTAGCAAAATTTTATGAAAAAGGCAGATTACTGTTAAAGGGAAGAGTTTGTAAATTTCTGTAATTATACCATCTATCCCTGGAGCTTTTACTTTCTTTTACCTTGTCAACAATTTCTTTGTAGGATATAGGTTTTGTTGGTCTAGTTTTATGTTTTCTGGAATTTTTTTATATCAATAAGGTTTGTATCTAAGTTTATTTGGTTGGTATCTAAATCTTTTTTTTTAATTGTTCCATATAATGGAATCAAAATAATTCAAGGATGTCTCCTATATCTGATACTTTTTTCCCTTTCTTTTCATGATATATACTACTAATGTTATTTGCTTTAGATTATATTTTAATTATTGTAGATAAGTTATGTAGATATTTGGGGGAGGTGGCTAATGAGATTATTTTTAATTTTTTCAAGGCTAGACAAGTTTTGTGTGTTAGAATTTCATTATATTTTTTATTTAATTCCTCTATTTCTTTTTTGACTTCTGGACAATTCTGATTATTTTTAGATTTTGCTGTCAAGAGTCTGGTTTGCAAGTCTAATGATTAAGATTCCCACTCTCTAACTTTGTTTTTGTACCAGTTAAGGGTCTTACCAAATAAATACACTTTCAAAGAGTACCAATACTGGTTTCTGCTGTATTATTAATTACAAGAAATAATTGTAGTTCTGACAACATCCAGGGTATGAATTCTTTAATTTTCGTGATATATGATGGAATTCTAGTTGAGAGGATTAAAGGTTTAAACTCTATTTGGAGCTTCATTATCAGAGAGTCATGATCTGAGAAGGGGCATGGAACTATTGAGAAGTTGAGGATTTTTGTTTGTAAATCTTGAACTACGAATAATTTGTCTATTCTGGTTTGTGTTCCAAATCTATGGTCTTTATGGGAAAATAATAAGGATTTATCATTTTTTACTTTAAAAGTGTCTATTAAAAGAAATGAATCAATCCATCTTTTTAAGGATTTTAAAATAGTTGCTATGCAAAAAGACTTCTTGGTGGTTTCAGAAGCTTCTAAGGTACAATTAAAGTCTCCTCCCAGTATACAATTTCCTTTATAATTGTTGGAAATAAAATCTAGGTGGTGTTAACTGTTCCTGCTCCAATTCCTGGGAACCAATATAGATTAGCTAAGGTCCATATTCTGTTATTAAATTTAACTATAACAAATGCTAGTAGACCTTCTTTGTCTTCATATTTATAAATAACTTTTGGAGTGATTATGTTTTTCTTCCAGAGAATTGATACTCCTTTGTCTTTGTTCTATAGGAGGATTGAGCTAAGACTGTATAGTCCTTAGGGTTCCAAATAAAGCTATCATTAGTCTTAAAAGATACTGTTTTTTCTAAAGCACAAGAGCAAGTACTTACATACAGTTTGGGGTTTGTACCTACAAAAAGGGATGTGAAAAAGTTGCGATTCATTTTAAGCAATATACTAGAAAATTGAATTTACAGTATTTGTTCAAAAACGTACGTGAAGTGTCTGTCGATTTTAAAAAGCCATCATGTTTTACTCCCAATTTATGTCATACACTTAGTGTATTTGAAGAAATGTGTTTACTTGACTTCAAACAATGTTTGGGTAATAAGCATAGAAAGTGGTTTAATAATTTATCTAAAGACGAACGTCTCGCATTGAAGGAATTAAGGGGCTTCAACCATTTAAGATTCATGAAAAGTGAGAAGGGGGAAATATGGTCATCATGACTATTGAACAATATAGTAAGGGTATGTTGAAATTATTATCCAATAAGGAAGACTATGCACAGACTAGCATGCTAGACATTGAACTTAGTTATAAACAAATTTATGTTTTTCTTTATGAACTTTTAATGGATCAACAAATTGATTTTGAATTGTACAACTTTTGTGTTATAGAAAAACCTAGAGTGGGCGTGTTATTTAGTATCCCTAAAACACACAAAAGTGTTACGGACCCTCCGTTTAGGCCAATAATGTCTTGTCCACAAGCTATAACTGAAGGGATTTCGTTGGTCATTGATGCTGTTTTGAAACCAGTAACAGCTAGGTTAAAGTCGGATTTAAAGGATTCTTGGGACTTCTTGGATAAAATTAGGGGTTTGTCCCAGAATTTCGAATTTGAGGGATAGACATTTAATGGTGACAATAGATGTGGTCTCGCTTTTTACGAGTATTCCCCACTCAGAAGGGATTAAAGCAGTTAGAATGTTTTTGTGTAGTAATACCAACCTTGGTCGAATTAAAACAAATTTGTTATGTGATTTAATTGAATTGTTGTTATATAACAATTTTTTTTCTTTTTAATAAATGTTTTAATAAGCAATTAAAGAGGGTAGCAATGGGGGTCTCTGGCAGCCCAAGCATATGCTAATATAGTAATGGCCTTTTGGGAAAGTACTGTACTGGTACCTTTGTTTGAAAAATATAGAGTTATTTATTATTCCAGGTTTGTGGATGACCTGTTTTTTATGTTAGAAGCCATTTCAATTGAGGTTGACAACTTTCTATTAGACATTAATAATACTTCAAATTTTTTTAAATTTGTAAAAGGGGAATGTGGTATAAGTGTAAATTTTTTAGACGCCAATTTGACATGCAATGTGAATGAAAACATTTGTGACAGTAAAATATATCGTAAGGATACCTTTACAAATGGATATTTATAGTACCATAGTGGTCATTCTTTATTTATCAAGAAAAACATTCCCAAGGGCCAGTACATTCAGGTTAGCCAGATGACTACCCAGGAAACTTCCCTTACTACTGAATTTGAATTCATAACTGATTTGATTTTGGCTACAGGTTATGACTTGGCATATTTACAGTCAATTAAGGAGGAAATTTTATTAAAAAGGGATGAGGCATATCCACCTATTTTCAAGAAGCCCTTAGTTTACAAAAAATCAGCAGTAGGGGATTCTTGTAAGTATCATTCAGCTGTGTTTAGCATGGACACGACTACTGATTGTTCCTTTATTAGGGAAATTGTTTATAGGAACTGGAGAATATTTGAGGGGAATAAAGATCTTATTGAGGTAATAGGGACCAAGCCATGATTTGTTTATCAAAAATCTGGTAATATAAAAAAGTTGTTGAAGAGATGACTTGTGTGCAATGCCCAGGGCATTATAATGAATGCGTGTGCTGGCTTCCCTGGAAGCTATCACAATTCTTACATTTGGCATCTGACACAGCTGTACCAGAGATTTGCTGTTGGGGACATCCCCTATGGTCACCTAGTGGGAGATGCTGGTTACACACTGGAGCCATGGCACAGCACACACACCTGAACAAGACCGCCATAATGAAGCACACGCAGAGACCAGACTTATAATAGAGCGTGTGTTTGGGATGCTCAAGTCATGGTTCCATTGTCTGGACACATCTGGTGGAGCCTTGCAGTACTCACCAGCTATATGTACCCAAATTGTTATGGTATGTGCCATACTACACAGTATGATCCTGCAGAAACAGCTTCAGCAGGAACAGCATGGGGCAGGGCCACACAGCCCCCCACCAATGCCAAGGCCTGCACAGGCACAGAGTGATTCAGAGGAGGAACAACCTGAGCCTGCCCCAGTAAGCAGATGGAGGCATGCCCAGTATGCCTAGGCCGTGGCAAAGAGGCAATGCATAGCACATACACTGACTCAGTAGGGACCTAGGGAATGACACCTCTCTCTGACTTGCACGTATAGTAAAAGGGGTGCCAAACATGACACTACCTGTGCTCAACCATGTATAGGGAGTGTACTATGTACATCCAACATAGTCAGCCCTCCAGCACCATCCACAATCCTGAAACACCCACAAGGTAAGTCAATCAACCCACCAATTGCCAAATGGAGTAGAATGTGTTGTTACCTGTATCTATGGTATGGATGTGAGCATGCAAGGGAATTGGGTGGCTGAATGTTATGGTAGCAGATAGTAGACATCCATAGTGGCACCATGACATCTGTAACACATACTGGAGTCACCATAGTAGCCAATACTACACAGGGTGACAAAACCCACTGCAGGAAATGTGCTGGGTAACATGTGTGTCCATATGACTCACACATGCCAGTCAGGGAGGTTCACATACCCAACAACAGTCTCAGCCAGCAGGACAGATGTAGACAAACCCAAACAGAGCCTGTGCTATGGCCTCTGAATGATGCCTATGGGTAACCTCCCCCCCAGGCCTTCACAGACAGACTACAGCAGGTCAGGCAGTGGGATGTTAGTTCTGAAGGGTAGGAAGTCAGACACTAATATGTAGGGCAACCAACGCTAAGACCTGTAGTACACTGATATGCCTCTAGTCAGTATGATAGGTTAGAATACAGAATGAAATGGAGTACCTGACATACCAGTACAGTCATAGCAAATGTGTGTATGTGCCAGGTGTGTCCCCCATTCTATGTAGATATGTAGAAACAGAAAGGTTTGTCCCCAATCATGTGTAGAAATGTAGAAACAGTCAGGTGTGCCTCTGCAATCCTATGTAGAAATGTAGCAACAGTCAGGTGTGCCCCCTCCCAGTCCTGCGTCGAAATGTAAAAACAGTCAGGTGCCCCCCCCACAACCCTATGTAGAAATGTAATAACAGTTAGGTGTGCCCCCCCACTCCCATGTAGACATGTAGAAACAGTCAGATGTGCCCCCCAATCCTGTGTAGACATGTAAAAACAGTCAGGTGTGTCCCCCCACAATCCTATGTAGAAATGTAATAACAGTTAGTAGTGCCCCCCACGCCTATGTAGACATGTGGAAACAGACAGGTCTGCCCCTTCCCCCAATCTAGTGTAGAAATGTAGTGACACTCAGGTGTGCCCCCCCAATCCTGTGTAGAATTTATTTTATTTATTTATTTTATTTTTAAGAATAACAGTAGTAAAATGTATGAGTAGGTGTAATACGAGTGGAGCACAGATGGCCAGAGGTGGCCATTGTAGCAGGATATGTTGTAGCATTTGCACAATATGCAGGTCTGTGTATGTTAGGATGGTGTGTGTTTCATAATGTGTGAGAGTGGTCAGTATGTATGCATATTGAGGTAACACCTGGTGGCCATTGCCCACTACTGCTAACAGGGACAAGCCCTCAAGACTGCAGTGCCAAAGACAATCCCCACCAGTGTAACACATGCTAGCAGTAAGCCATTGTAAATGCATGGTGGTAACATGTGTCACCATCTGAAAAACTGACATGGCATTGCTGTTGGGCTAGATATATAAGCAGTACACAGGGGAAAGTACCCCAGACATACAGTATATATTGTATCACTGTGAAATGGGGACACCCTTGGATTTGTACATATAGGTATGCATCACAATAGCAGAAGACTGCAGCATGCAGTGCAGGTGACCCATGCAGGTGTGTCCCTAATTGTAGGTAGCACCCTGCCAGTATCCACACCACCTGATCAAGACTGATAGAAGGTGTTGGCATGAACAACTATCACATCTAGCCTGACACCCCAGGGGAATATACTGTATGGTGGTCTGGGACTGTAGGACTGACAGAATGCAATGGCCTTCCACATCTGGCCTGCATCGACACCTAATGCCCCACAGGTGCCTGCCAAAGGCCCATGTCTCACATGTACTGTCAATGCATGTTATGTCATGGACACCCAAATAATAACATAACAAACTCCATGTAAGTCATATGCAAGGCCATGTGGACAAACCACAGTAACATGTCCACCATGTCCCACTACATGAACTGTTGACCAACACTAACACACACCTGTGATGTGGTGATACCCTTAGGGAAAATATCAGAGAATGTATGCATAATATATGGAAGAGGTTAGAATAATAGAGGGGGGTGTGGGAGCATGGGCAGCATGGAATGTGGAGGGTCCGACACCAAGCTGTGTGCACACTATCCCTGGCTGCAAACACATAAATGGGTGGCTGCACATCTGCCCATACACCACAATAGGGTAAATGTTCTGAGCCATGGTCATGTACAAATCTGTACAGCTGTGAGGCATTGCCACAGCAGGATAAGGCCATACTGCCATGTTGATGGGCAGACAAGTATGGGATCCTCTGCAGGCACTGTACCAAGGTGCTGAACTGGATACACAAACCCAGCACCAAGTGGCTGCAGCTTCCTCTCCGGAATGGCATAACTTACCATGAATACGTAGATGTTTGCCCACAATACCAAACACACCTGCAGTCACCCTTGTCCCCCAAGTCATTACTGTGAGCAAGAATGCCCACCTGACAGTACATGAGGACAGAAAACATCACTGTGTATAACAGTACACATGTCTGTATATCTCTGCTAACAGCAGTACCATGCAGCTGAAGTAGCACAGACACAATCACCTACAGTACACACTGCCCCCTGCACAGTTTGATCCCATATTGCCAAAAGATTGACGGATACCCTGCAGAAACAGTATGCTAGCTGTAGGTGTACAACACAAAGGTCTGCACTGCAGTGCAAACTACCTGGAATCGATCCACACATTCGATACAGAAGGGCATACACTTAGAGAAATGAAGGCAATGTCAGCCAACAACATACCAAAAGGTCATACTGAGCATGCTCACACACTTAAACAAATGAAGGCCATGTCTACAAACAACAGTGGACCAAACATATCTGGCATTGGCAGATGTTAGTGCAGTCACTCAGCATGCAGCACTTATGCTTTGTATACACACTGGATAGGAATACAGGCATATATCCAAGGACAACACACTATAATAAGTCAAAAGTAGATGTACACAGATGTGTGGAAGAGAGTGACTGTCACAAGGGGCCATCCATTATGAGGCCTGTTCCACCCAGCACACAGCCAAATGGCTACAACCACATGAGGTTCTGGATGTCACTCACTGTAGACCTTAGCCACTGGTATCTGTCAGCATGATGGACTATGTGGTGCAAGTGCTAGCTGTACAACATGACTGTACAAGGAAGTAGTCATATAGCAGCTGTATACATGTACCTGTGGAATATAATTCTGCATGTGCCTGCATGTGGTGTGTCAACCTCTAGATGAATGGGTTATGGCCCATGCACACACACTGCCCTCCCCATAGCCATACTAGGACAAGCCTGCTGAGGTCACCCACTTTGAAATACACCCTTGTGAAAGGTGAAGGCCAGTAATCTCTGTAGAGCTTCCTATAACTGCGTACTGCTGTAGTCTGATAAACTAGTTAGGTAGGAGTTCTAATCCCAGACATGGCAAGCGTGTGTGTGTGTGTGTGTGTGTGTGTGTGTGTGTGTGTGTGTGTGTGTGTGTGTGTGTGTGTGTGTGTGTGTGTGTGTGTGTGTGTCTCTGTCTGTGTAGAGAGCAATGCCTTTTAGGCTAGTCACACTCATTACAATTCAAATGCCCTACTTTGTCAAGGATGCTGATGTCATACACTGTGAAGTACATGTTTTGGAAAGCTGTGGCCCAGTAATCTCCATAGCAAATCCTATACCTGCATACTGCTGTAGTGTAATAAACTAGTTAGGTAGGAGATCTAATCCCAGACATGGCAAGTGTGTGTGTTTGTGTGTGTGTGTGTGTGTGTGTGTGTGTGTGTGTGTGTGTGTGTGTGTGTGTGTGTGTGTGTGTGTGTGTGTGTGTCACCATCTGTGTAGAGAGCAATGCTTTTTAGGCTAGTCACACTCACTACAATTCAAATGCCCTACTTTACTATTACTACTGTACTATTACATGATTGTGAATCTATATTACCATATGATACCAGAGTATACACATACAGTCCAGCAATTAGACTTTTATTGTCAGGCTATTACACTTTTATACAAACGATATGAGACTCTTCCTACAATATTGTCTAGTGTATGCAGTACTTGCCTTGAACAATACAGGTTTACACAGGCAATTAATTTACTACTACTTTTAGTTTTATTTCCTATGACAGTAAATGCATAAGTTTTACTGACCTGCCTCGTGTCACAACTTTGCCAAGTGACTGACGTGGGCCTCCTGGTCCACGGCCCGCTCCATTGCAGCTGTGGGGGACATAAGAGGAATATTTAGGCATACCTATCCATGATGTACCTGAGCTGGCAATTATTACACACATAGTGGGGTGATACTTACACACAAATGGAACATCCCCTGCCACACTAGCCTCTTGGATCCACTCCTCCAAGAGGTGATGCCTGACCTGCTCACCAGTTCGGGGGATGCCAGTGGCACTGGTGAGGCCATGGGTGAGATGGTCCCAGGCCTCTGCCTTATATTGGGAGCTCTGGTACTGGCCCTGCAGCTGTCTCTGATCATGGTCTTTGAAAAGGAGTCTTGCTATAACTTTGGACTCCTGGATGCACCAGCACTGCGCAGAAAAGCGCACACCTTCTCCCCTTACTGCCATTGTGTCTGCAAGGGGAAGCTATAATCAGTTATGAGATGTATTCCCACCTCTTGGGTTTAAGTAGGGCTGATTTCCCACACTTTTCCATGATTGGCCAGTTTTGAAAAGGCTAGGCTATGAGCAAACCTGCTTACCTAGGGTTGGCATTGTTTAAAGGGGTATAACACTGGGCACATTGAGTTAGCTGGCCTACACATTGCTTACACCTCCTAAGCTGGCCTCTGCAATGCTTAACATTGCTTACATTAGACTTTGCATTATAATTCCTTTTTGGCATTGAGTTATTATTCATTACACCTTATATGTATGCCTGGTATCCATGATTCATGTGTACGTACACTGTATGGGGTTCTTGTGTTTTATTGGAGACTTTAACACTCTATTACAATTACACCTGACTTCTGGCCTTACTGCTGTACTCCGGTTCACATATTTATGTTATGTAATGGGTTAAGGCACATATGTCTGTATACTGATTCCTTTCACAGGTTCACTTTGGTTTTACTATGGTGAAGACTTGTTTGCTGATACCTCATTTTTCTGCACTTCTGTGATGGCTTGGTGGTTAACTACTGTGATTATGGTGTATAGGGTCCTGGGTTTGAGACCTGCATGGCTGTTTATTTTGTTGATGGACATAACAAGGGCTGTTGGATACAGAGTGATTAAGGCACTTTTGATCATTTGTAAGCAGGTTTGCACAGGTTTGCATGATGGTAAGCACTGCTAAGCTGCTGTTACATCTGCTTACAGAAAGTTAGCTTCAGAATTGCTTAACCAGTGTAGGCATTACTTACTGCCATGCAAACGGCCTTAAGCTCGCCTACTAGTGCTTAAATGTGCTTACTACTGCTTACTGGTGCTTAAACCTGCTTACTACTGCTTTATTCATTATGTCACTGACACCTCACATGTGCATTTACTTGCGTATGCCAGTTCATAAAAATATGTTATTTAGTGGGTTATGCAACACAAATATTAGTCATAATGTGCTTTGCCATGGAAAATGGAATGTACTGCAGTGGGACTCAAACCGGGAAAGCCTGCGCTTAAGACGAATGCTCTGCACACTACACTATTGCTATGCTGCTTCATTTGCATATATCTTCCTTGTTATCCTCTTCAGCCATTTAAGCTGCATTAACCATAGCTAAGCGATGGGCACACCCACGCATCTATGTTTAGCTTTAATCAGATTTTAAAATAAAAATAAATACAAGGTTTGTTCATTTTATTTGTAATTACTTGCTGTTGTACACAAGGGGGAATGTTGGTGGTTATATGCGGACACTTATGAATGGTCTTGCTCATTTCTTACCCCTTTCTGCTGTTCTTCATGGTGGGGGCATGTATATTCTGAGAGCTCTGCTCTCAGACATGCCTCCTGAACTCTTACATGCTCTGTGTAAAATTAGGAGCTCAGGCAGCGCGCCTCATTACTATGCATGGTGTGCTGCCATCCTGCTCTTAAAAGGCCACCTTCGTGCAGGACTAAGCTAGTCCTGCACAGAGGAATAGTAAATGTGGGGTGTGATCCTGACAAAACTGGGAAAGAAGGACAAAGTACTAAATATTGGGGACAGTAGAGTGTTGAAAATGATTATTTTCTTTACACTGGGTATGACTGAAAGGTATCCATCCCACTTCATATCATTGATGTTTGGAAAGACACTAAACGAGGAAAAGGGAAAAGAAAGAAAAAAAGTAACTGCAAATAAGATAAAACAACTTTTGCTTTTAACAATTTTTGTATAAAACATTTCATTATATAAATTGCATGTTATATAGTAAAGCATTTTCAGTGATTATTGTATGTGATAAAGATACTAAAGTTAACAGGTACTTTTTTTCGTTTTTAGTTTTAAGAAATGTAGGCATTACACTGTAAAAATGGAAGTAAGGCTGAACAAAAGCACATTTAAGTTAATATGCTGTAACCTTGACCTGTTGGGGTGGTAAATGGGATGTAAAAGTGTACTGATTATAACATATGTACAGTCAAGATGTTTTTGCTTATTTTTACATAGGTGAATGTCTGGATTAAGGCCATTGGCTTAATCTAATAAGTTTTTGTGCAAGCAGGTGGCCTTTAAAAATAGGATACTGTGAATGTAACGGAAAGCTTTCATTAGTAAATAAATGTTCAGTGTGAGTTGAGAAGTCTGCAGCTGAGGGCAGCTATACATTCTGTTCTTATGATTCCACTGAGATAAATTGACTGCAGGTGCACTCAATAAATGTAGACAGTTCTTCACATTGTTTTCTGAGGGAATCATAAAATTCAAAGGTACAAGGGCAAGTAGCACAGTAAAAAAAAGTTTGAAATTACTAGAAGTGAATAAGAGATTGCAGCTTTCCTGGTACCTAAATACTTCAATGTATCTCCTGGAACAGTGTATAATTGAGTTTTATTTAAATATAGCCAGTGTACTATTTCTTAAAGCTGAAAGTTAATGTTTTCTGAGAGAATGTAAGCTGTTTTACATATATGGAGGGGGAATAAAGGCAAGAAGGGACAGCAACTATTGTAAGAAGGAGTACAGGCTGTAACATGCACCTCAGCAAGGATAACCTTAATTTTAGGTTAGGTAATGCCTGCGTGTGCAGCTGTCAAGTTGGGATAATTGTTCCTATCAGGAGAGTTAAACTTCATTATTTGAAGATGTAACTAGTTTTGTGTGTTTAAGTTAAAAGGTTATGTGGGTGATGTGGGGGTGTTTTTTTAGGGTTTTCAGTAAAACAAAAAGTCTTGTAAAATGTGACAGAGGTTCAAATGGAGATGACAAGAAACAACTGTATAAAAGATTAACCTGCCAAACATTAGGAGGTGTATGTAACACAGAACCTGGAAGTAGACACTTAAAAAAGCTGTCATATATAACAGGTGGGAATAATAACTTCTTATCACAATGACTACACTATCCATATTATTCTGGAATGTGAATGGGCTCTCAGGTATAATCAAATTTGGCAAGAACATTGAATTATATTAAGAAATGCAGAGTGCAAATAGTAATGCTACAGAAGACACATTTGGAAAAAAGTGAGCATCTGAATTTAATAAAGAAAGGATTTCCAGATGGATATTCAGCAGAATATCAGACACAAAGGAAACAGGGATTATTTATACTAATAGCTAGAGGAGCTATAATAGTGATAGAAGAGGAAAAATATAATAATGGCAGATTGTTATACTAAAGGGCTACTGGCAAAGGAAGAGGAGGATTATGGAGCTATTATGCAGCTTATGAAAATTTTGTGAGAAATAATCAGCAGTTATCAGGGAATATTACTTATGGGGAATGGCACTTGATTTGTGGCAGAGAGGATGTATCTGGAGGACTTAGAAAGGAAAATATAACAAAACAGGGTAGACTTCTGAAGAAATTTATGAAAATATTTGATATGGAAGATGTGAATTCAGTACTAGGAAATTGGAAAGAATTTACATATTATTCCCCAAGATACAATAACTGGGCTGTACTAGACAGAAATTATATTTCACAGGAACTTGTGCACGAAATTAAAATCTTTGACACACATACAATAACTATTTCAGATCATGCACCAATAACAACAAAGATAAAAATGCAGGGTAATAAAGTACAAATAAAACACTGGTGCTTCCCCACCTACCTGTTAAAATGAGAGGAATTTAAGGAATGGGTACTGGAAATTATTCAAGAATTATTAGGGAAAATAGAAATTTATTCAGAAGTTATAGGGAGTGGAATAAAATGAAAGTAGAGTTTAAAATATGGTAGAAATAAAAGAAAATGAGAGATGGTTAAGAAGCAACATAAATTATTTAGTGGGGCTGACAAAAGTTAAAGTATTGCAGAATAAGGGAAATCTCACAGAACTGTGAAGAAGAAATGCATATACAAGTCACTGAAGAGAAAATAAGGAAGTATGTGGATAATATGCATGAGTTCAGAAAGATTGCTGTTATGTAACTGTTTTTGATAATGACTGCAGAGCAAAAAAAAACTTATAGCACAATGGCTTCTGCAACAGAAAGTAGAAAAGGTTGCTGCCATATTTAGGGAACATAAAACAAGGAAAATAACAGGGGATCTTATAGATGTATTAGAAATACTTTGGAAATTTTATAAAAATTGGTATATGGCAGAGAAATGTGGAAATCCAGAAAGAGCACAAATGGAAATATTTATGAAATACTTAAGTAGGCCTAGGTTAGAGGTAGATGAGGCTCAACAATTAACAATTAAGATAGGAGGAGAGTAAATAAAAATGGTCATGTATAATCAGTCTGCAAGAAACTCTCCAGGAATATATGGTACTCTTGTGAAAATTTGGAATAGATGAGGGAGGAAAGTGGCAAAGATCTGAAAGTTTTTTAAGACTATTTAAGAAGAAGAAGCACCAACATCCTGGAAGAAAGCTGTCATGTCTGTTATACCTAAAGACAGCATAGACACATTAGACCCAGCTTTATATAGGCCCAATTCAATTTTAAACTATGATTATAAAGTGTTTGTGTCTATAATAGCTAAAAGAATGGCAAAGGTGTTGTTGATAGATCTGGATCAATGTGGTTTTGTGGAGGGGAGGCAAACATTTGACAGCATTACTAGAACAATGATGATTCAGAAAGAAGCAGAATGCAATACTGCTGTTGTTAGGCAGAGAAAGCATTCAACAGAGTAGGCTGGGATTTTATGAGCAGGCAATGGAAGCATTTGCATTCCCTGATTCAATAATAAGGTGACTTAAGGGAATTTATGAGAGATCACAGGCAAAACACAAAGTGGGGGGGTTCCTCTGTGACAGGTTGTGTCTGAACAGAGGAACCAGGCAGAGATGTCCTCTTTCCTCTTTGTTATTTGCTTTATATTTAGAGCCATTGGCAAAGAAAATAAGGGATTCATAAATTCAAGGATATGATTGGTATGATAATTAAGAGTAATTGGCTTTGTTTGCAGACAATATTATTTTGTACCTGATAAAACCAGAAGAGGACATCTCAGTCTTGTGGAACATTTTGAGGCAGTTTTAAGTATTTTTGAGATATAAAATTAGAAGATAAAACAAAGGCTGTAGCTGTAAACTATGTACCCACACATTAATTGGTTTAGCAATACCTACATTTTTGAGGACACAATAAAATGAAACATTTAAGAGTATGGCTTAAAAATTATTCTGTTAGGGTAGCTAAGGATATGGGGGAAGAAACTAAACAAAAGATAATAAAAAATGAGAAACTAGAAAATCTTCCATCCAGATATGGATTGCAAGATACAAGCAGTAAAAATGTTTTTAGTCTCTTTAGTTTTATGTACAGGTCAGGCATATTTTTATTAATCAGAGAAATTGTGAACCATGATTAATAAAGAGTTGAAGGAATTTATCTGAGAGAGGAAGAGGGCAAGGGTCAACTGGGATAAGCTGATCCTTCCAATAAGACAAGGTGGTTTAGAATTATCTGATTTGAAGGGATATATTTTAGAGCTGCATGGTTAAGGCTCATATACACAACACAAACAGAATGCTATAATTCAAAGTGGAAAATGATGATGATGAAGTGGGATGAAATTCAAGAAATAAGGAGAGAGTGGAATTTTGGATGTGCATCCTTAAAGTGAATACCAATAACCATACAGAATATTATATTCATAAAGTATCAGAAAGTATTCTAAGAATTAATTCCACACATGAATAGAGAAAGAAGATTTTAGCTATAGGGATGACTCCAATTGAGGTGCAGAAAATAGACAAGAGGGGGCTAGAATTTATTATAGGAAACTGGCAAAAGAACCAAGATACTGAGAGCAAATAACTAGAGAGGGAGAGGTAATAGAATGGGAATAGCTCAAGCAGACATTTATCAGAGTATAGGCAAAGAGAAATCAGATAGAGGAATCATGGTCTGGTAGTGTTTTTAGTTGAATCTAGAACAGAAGCTACTGTTTAAAAAGGGATAATTTGTAAGGCATATAAATATTGCAAAATAGCTATAGGAACCAACCAATCAAAAGAGGTTAGAAAAGATTGGGAAGAGAGAGAAAATGGATAACAATTCACAAGGAAGTAAGGGGAGAGCAAATGTATGCTCCTGAATATGCAACAAGGTCTAGGAGATTTAGGATTCTTGCTTGGAAGTGTTTGCATAGGTATTTTTGCACCTAAGCAGACTCCAAAGAATTTTTCCTCACCTAGATGACAAATGTTGGAGGTGTGATGATGAAGAAACAGGTAACAGGAAACATGAGTTCTGGATGTGTGATGATTTGGCAAACTTTAAAAATTCCCTACAGAGTACTCTATGGGAATCACTAAGGATTTTTTTTTTGAGCTGGGGTATGCCTAGACATAGTAAAGCATTCTTAAGGTTAATTCTGGTGGCTGCCAAAAAGCAATAAGTAGAAAATGTAAATCAAAGTCTAACCCAACTGTATTTGAATTATTGAATATTGTTAGAGAGGTAAAAGAACTGGAGGTTGAATATCCGGATAAGGGTGGGAGCAAATTACATATAAATAAATGGAATCTGAGGGAACAATACATACAGAATAATGTTTTGGAGGGGGAGTGAGGTATAAGGGATGGCAGGAATTGAGCAATTTATGTAATGCTGGATTAATGATAGTTATGAAAAAGAATACATGTGATGTATAAAGTTTGTAACTGGGAACATGTTAATATGGTCTGTTTTCTTTTACATAAATGAATCTGCACCAATCAGAAGAAAGCAGAGCCATTTAATGGATGAAATACATGCCTCCAGAAGTGGACAACCAAGCAGCAGAGGGAGAGGAAGCAGGAATTATACGAAGGGCTAACACTGATTAGAAAGATTTACACTTTGAGCAGCGAGCATTTTTTCTGTGCCGCAAATGCAAGATTTAACAAAGAGATTCAGTTTCATTACAACCAAGAAGAGGGAACCTTAACAGACACTTTATTTGATTTAAAAGTTTATATGTGAAAACGGAATTCTATTTATTTTAATAAATTAATGTAGACTTTTACTAGCTTTTCACTCTAATCTCTTTTAAAGTCAAAGTGCTTCCAGACCACCATTGACTTTATCTTTGCAGACTTTTGAGAATGTTGTTTCACAAGAAAATGGACTTCTGTAGTCCTAGCAAACCAGACATTTTTCTAATAACTTGGCAGAGAAAGAAAGGTTAGCAATGAAACAGCTACAAGCTATGAATGACACTAGCTGTAAATAAAAAATAAGTGCAAAGGGGCTTATCCTGTTATCAGGGATATTAATGAACAAAAGTAGCAATGTATTTATCTTAGTGGTGCTTTATGTTATCAGGGAGTCATTGTCAGAGATATTCATTTGTCGTATCAGGAAACTGATTATAGGCTGGTTGATTTGTTACATCAAACAAGTCGCCTCCCAAGTACAAGTTACAAGGTTCAATCAGTCATGATGTCCAGCCAATGTCTGTTTGTAGTGTGGAGTTGAAGAAGAATGGCAGTGCCTAAAAACAGCATGTGTAAGGGCAAGAGAACAGATATGCGGCTGAGCCAAGCATGGAAATAAGGTACATAAGGAAAGTTGGTGGTGGAATGCAGATGTCCAGGAGGTCATCAAAAGGAAGAAGGAGTACAGGCAAATGTGGGAGACAGAAAAGACAGAACAGCCTAGGAAGGAATACTGGTTGGCTAACAAACATGCTAAGAGAGCAGGTACAGTAGCAAAGAACAAGGCATTAGAAGCACCCTACCAGCTTCTGGAAAGTGACCCAGTGGATGGCACAAAGAAACTCTTATCAGGTTGCAATGCAAAGACAGAAAGATAAAGAAGATAGTCAGACACCTTTCATAAGGGATGCCAGCAACAACCTGCTCACCAGTCCACAGGACATTAATGGCAGATGGATGAAGTGCTTCCAGCAGCTTCTGAATGAAAAATAAAACACACAGAAGCTGTACTGCCCAAGACATAGCCTACAATAAAAGAAAAGGAGTAGCCCACCCTATAAGAAGTAAGAACAACACCAAGGAAAATTCAATCAGGGAAAGCAGTAGGCTCAGATGAGGTCACAGCAGACATAATCAAGATGTTAGGTGAGATAGGGAAGAAATGGCTCCAGAGGGTACTTATGGCAGTCTGGAGAGAAAGACATATCCTATATGACTGGCAAATAAGCATACTAGTGCTAGTGTTCAAGAACATAGGGAATATTCACAACTGCGGGCAGTATAGTGGTATCAAACTCCTGTCCTCTACATGAAAGTTCTGGAAAGGGTGACTGATAAACACATAGACAGAGTAGTAGAAAGTAAAATGGGAGGTGAGCAGTTCAGATTCAGATAAAGATGCAGCACAACTGACCTGATGTTTACAGTGAGAGGGTTACTTGAGAAGAAGCTAAAAACGAGGAAAGAGTGCAATTGGATATTCCTATACTTGAAGAAAGCATATGACACGGTCCCAAGAAAGCTGATTTGGGCAGTCCTGTGGTGGTTTGAAGTCCAAAAAACATTGGTAAATTTAGTGCAAGCTACTGTTTGTACAAGGACCCAGTGACTCAAGTACAAACAGTTTTCAGTCTCACAGATGGGTTCCCAGTGGGAGAGGGTGTTTATCAGGGTTCACCTCTGAGCCCACTGCTGTTCATTCTGGTGACAGATTACATTAACAAACAGGTTGGAGGGAACAGATCAACAAAGCTGTTGTATGCAGACAATGTGGCATTACAGGCAGACTCTGAGCAAGAAAAAAAAGCAAATGGAGGGAAATGGAATGCAAAACTGAAGGCACATAGGATAAAACTGAGTTCAGATAAGACAGTGATAATGGCAACAAATGGGGGAAATCAGAAGAGGCTGAGAATTGAGACAGAAGGGAAAATAGTGTAAAAAGTTAAAAGCTTCAAGTATCTGGGAGGTTTGGTTGAGGAGAAGAGAAATCTGAATGAGGAGGTTAAAGCTAGAATCAGAGCGGCTGCACCCAAATGGCACAGAGTGAAAGGGGTAGTGTATGACAGAAGAATGGCAAAGAAGCAGAAAATTAAGTTTCACATAACAGTGCTGCAACCAGTACTACTGTATGGTACAGAAACCTGGAGAGTAAAAGCAGAGCAGTTGAGGAAGCTAAAGGTGATGAAGATGAAGTGTTTGAGATGGGTGGTAAGATGCACATGGTGGAACAGACAAAGCAGAAGCACATGTGCAGGAAAGCCAAATACAATCTGGTGAAGATTTGGGAGAGACAGGAAGAAGGCAAGAGGAAACAAGAGTATCCAGCAAAGAGGTGAATGGATTGTATAAGAAAAGATCTGTGGCAGTCAGGCATGAGTGTCAAAGAAGATAGAAGAGTGTCATAGAATAAGGAGAGATAACGACAAGTGACACAACACCCTGATCCCATGTAGAAAATGAGAAAAGGGGGGTTGATAATAATGATGATGATAATTTGTTATATCAGTGTTTGATCAGTGTAAATTTATATGCGAGTGTGAGGGGGGGGGGGGGTGACTGCATCTGTGTGTGTGAGCATTTCAGGATTGCTGCTTTCTTCAACATCCCATAGATTCATAAGCTTGCTGAAAAGCTTCCAGTTATACCATGAATGCAAAACCATTCCCACTTTCTGGTATTAAGGATTCGTGGGACAGCCTTCTTAAAAATATTGATGTTTAAGATTTAACTGTTTTTGTTTGCTTGGATGTATGTCCACTATACACTACAATCTCAAATGAAAATTGTATAGATTTTGTGCATTCTATTATTTATTTTTATTTATTTTATTTAACATTTGTTAAGCGGGAAAGTCCGACTGGACCCAAGTCCTTTATCTGCGGAGGCCTGGGGAGAAAAGCTCCACATAAAAATAAGCTAATACAACACAGATACAAGTAGAGTATAATAAACACAGTAAAAACACAAGTAATATACATTATGGGACACTTAGTATCATTAAAACATAGTACTAGATATCATTTGACTTTATACATACAATTAGTGAGAAGGACTCTAATATAGTATCAGCATTAGGAACATACTGGTTAGTCAGGAGCCACACATGGATATATTCAGTTTTTGGATAAGTGAGTTTTCAGTAAAGCTTTAAATTGCAGTGAGGTTGTGGTGGATATTATGGTCTATATTATAACCTCGAAGCATCAGCTCTTCGAAGATGTAATGATCGAACCGTAAACAGCGAAAGCTGAAAACCACAAATGGCCACTTCTGCTAATATTTTCACAGGGAAAAATTTGCTTGGCCGTTATCGGAAATTTGCCATTTTCTCCAATATAGAGCGATCCCAGAGTTGGTATATTTAGTTAGGGGGGGTGTGGGGGGTGAAGCCCCCACTTTATTAGGGTTTGAAAGTTTATTTATCTGTTCGCCACCCAAGCAAATTTTTTTCCCTGTGAAAAAATTTGCAGAAGTGTCCGTTCGCAGTTTTCAGCTTTCGTTGTTTACGGGTCGACCTTTAGGTGTTCAGAAAGCTTATGCTTCAAGGTTATAATATAGACCCAGATATTATACTAGGAGGTAAAGTGTTCCGGATTTTAACTATACAGTTGGAGAAGAGGGATTTTCCAGCCTGATTATTGGCAATGGAGATTTTTATCAGGGATAGTTCTGGTACTGGAGTATGGCTGTAGTACATTTTGCATGGCAGGTGTCTTTTCTTTATCGTAGAGTAATTTATAGGCCATGGTTAGTTGGTTGTAAAGTAGGAATTGAGGAAACGCTAGCCATTTGAGCTGCCTTAGTGATGAACAGTGATGTGACCTGGAGTTTGTGTTGGCTGCAAATCTTAATTTTATTATAACATGCTTCAAGTTTTGTGAGGTCAGATTTCCTAAGTTTGGTGAGAATTGCTGATGCATACAGAAGGGTTGAGACTAAGTGTGTTTGAGCTATGGTGGCTTTAGTGTTGTTTGTGAAGTAAATGTATTCCTATACAGAGTACCTAGTTTTTTGTGGACTTTTTTATGATTTGAGATATGTGGAAATCAAATCTCATGTTATTGTCGATTTCATCACCTAACAACTTTGCATGGACAATTGGTGAAATTATGGTTTTGTTGACAGATTGGATGGTGAATGAGGAAGGGGCTGTTGTAGCTTTGGTAGGATGAAATAGCATAAGATTTATTTTACTGGGGTTTAGGATGAGGTGGGAGTTAGTTAGCCAGTTTTTGATTGCGAAAAATTAGCTTTGGGTGAGCACTTGTAATTCTTGAATAGTAGGGACAGTGCAAATTACTTTGGAGTCATTGGCATACTGAATTAGGGATGCCTGTGGGGCTGAGGCATGGAGGTTATTTGTGGATAATGAGAAAAGGAGGGGACGTAGTATGGAGCCCTGGGGGACACCTATGGTGGTAGGTAAGAGGGGTGATAGATCTCCTTGCCATTGTACTGCTTGCTGTCATCCAGTCAAATAGTCTTGGAACCAGTCAAATGAAGACTGAGAAAAGTTTAGTGAAGAAAGGGTGGCAAGGAGTTTGCTGCGGGAGACCATATCGAAGGCTTTTGATAGGTCTAAGAAAATACAGGATACATATTTGTGATTGTTTTTTTTTAGTGATACCACAACTGTGCTAGACAGGTCAGTTGAACTTGTATGAAGTTCTAGATTTGGTTTTATTTAACAACTATTTTATTTTTGATAGCAATATTTTCCCAATTGGTTGGTGTGCTGCAGAAACCATTATGGAATAAGCTTCCTCTGTAGATTAAGTAATATGATTCAATATCTTCCTTCAAACTAAAACTGTATGATTGGATGGATACTTTGAAATTTACCCCAGAACTAACTACTTCTCCCTCCTTGAGAAAGGACATAAAGCCTGGAATTGGGTATTGGCAAAGTGTACATGGCCATTAGACAGAAATAGAAAAACTCCTATGAATCCTATAAATCTTATGGACCTTATTATGCTATTTTGATCCACGTAGAATGGAAGTATATCTTTTTATAAGAAAATTCTTTTTTATGTATGTGAAGGCTTATGTCAAATGCATTAATGATATTTTTATGTGGATATGAAATTAATGCTGAAATGAATCGTTGCATTTAGAACATTAATGAAGTCTCTGTTTTTTTTCAGTTTAGACATTTTGAAGGTAAACAGGCACCTTCGTGGATCAGTTGTCTTGGTGCACACATTGTGCTGGATCAAAGTGGCTGTGGCATTGGCTCATCAATTTGTAGAAACCTCATTGCTTACATGAATAAAGTGGGCATCCAGTGTATGGTAAGAATAATATAATTAAGTCAGGCTATATACCTTTCTAAGTTAACATCTGGTTATGAGATATACTCTATACAATGTGAATATTTGATTGACATATTTTTAGTAAAGGATTATGATAAAACTATTTACACTTATTTGTATAACCAGGGAAAAATCTAACAGGGCTGAAAAATCCCTCCAGTCATAAGTAACAGTACTATAAGCAAGCAATAATACCCAACAGGGTGTGTGTTGCTGTGTAAATAAAGCCTAGCCAGGGGTATTATGAGGCTCAATGGCACAGACAGATGGCCTCTTCACCTCTGTAAGTGTGTTATTTACACAGTAACACACACCCTGGAGGACATTGTTGCACTTAGAGAATGGGTCATCTGTAAAATTGTATATTACTTACTTATTTTTTATTACTATATTATTTTTTATATATATATTTTTGATGTAAAATAGTTCTTCCATCTAATGTTTCAAAGTTGCTGTAGTATATGTAAATAGTGTTGTTGGAAGCATTTTATATTCAAAATATAATATTTAAGAAAATATCTAGATATTTACTTTATTTATTTGGTCCCTTACTCTTAAAATATGTGGTTTGTAGCCAGTCAGTGTGGATTGAAGTCACTAAATAATGAAATACATTTGACTGCCAGACTTTATTCCTTTCAGAAAATTCATGCAAACACAAATTATGTTATTTAAACTACTTTGTAATTTTATAAGAACAATAATTTAAAATCTGTTCCTATTTTTAAGCCTTTGTTCCCCTTTTTTTCAGGCTCTATCCAGATTTCTTGAGCTAAGAGGTCGAGAAGTATTCAAACCTCTTTACTGCTGCTGCCATTGGTCGATCGATCTGTCTCTCCCTCCCTCTTACGCACACAATCTTGCACTTCAGAAAACACAAGCTAACTCAAATCCTATTATTCAAGCAACTTAGTGATTTTAGAACAGCAATATTTAAAATATGTTCCTGCTTTTGAGCCTTTGTTCCCCTTTATTTTAGGCTTTATCCAGATATCTTGAGCTAAGAGGCTGAGAGGTACACAAGCCTCTTAGCAACTTCTGCTGCCAGTGCTTGATTGCTTTCACTTTTCTCTCTCTATCTCTTTTAGTAATTCACACACACCTAGCTTTCATTCATGCAAGCATGCATACACTCACACACAGAAAAATAAAAATACACACACAGACGGAAACATAAACACGCACACATACTTTTTCTGTTTCATTTAGTTTTTATACTCGCTAAACAGCAAAATCACTGCTTTACGAGTGTAAAATAGGTCACTCCTACTCACTCACAGACATACACTCTCACAGACATAAGCACAAACACACTTTTTGTTTTTAATTTTCTTTTTTTTTTTTTTTATTTTACACTCGCTAAACAGCAAAAGCGCTACTTAGTGAGTGCAAAATAATGATGACCATTAGGTTACATTCAGTCCAAGCTCCACTACAGCTTGATATGCTGTCATTAAGCAGCAGACTCATGTTTCAGTGGCCATTACTTGTGGATTAACACCCTGCTGAAGAACATTCATTCTCTAATCAGGGTGCCGAGCTACAGGTCATCCATTCTCTAATGGCTATTAACTCTGAGGGTGATAGTAACAACAAAGAAAATGGCATGAACCCCTTTGTACTACAATATTCTGTAGATGATTATAGTAAGATTTTTTTAAATAACTGGAAGATCATTTAAGGAAATCATGCATTGGTTGAAACTGTAGGTGATCTGCATTGTTCCACAAAGATCTATTTTGAAACCATTACTAGAACAGGACCTTTTCATGCCCAAGATTTATATAAATATGCATATGCATGCAAATGTGTCTTACATAAGATATGCAGGTTTATACATGAGAGCTCATCTATTATTGTTGCTCCCTAAAAAATTATTTAGGGAACAAATGGTTGATCTTCAACAGTTCCACCATGGTGGTGTGTCTAATTTTGTGCACAGGCTGCATTGCCTTCTATGGGGGTAAAGGCACTAGAAGGCTGTCACAGCAAATATACAAGTATATAATTTTCATCAAGAATAAGGCTATTACTGCTATTGCTGCTGTCCTATTTACACTTAGTACAGTATGTATAACTTTCAAGAAATATACATTTAAAGGTTATGGAGCCATGTACTACAATATTCCAGGAGAGGTGATATCAAAAGTTTACTCAACAAAAAGTAAGTGAGTAAGCAAATACAGCTCAACTCTTGAACAAGTCCTGACATAATTCTTAGTACTAACAACTGTCTATTGAAATTGTTTTTTTTTAACTCAGATAATTTTCATTTTAGATATGAAATAAACAATAATGACTACTTAATACAATATACTATCATATCAATAAATTAACTATATACAAATTTACATTCAGCCTGTCATATGAAAAATAAATTATAACAAGTTTATACAGAAGTAGATAAATTAATCTTAAGAAATAATTATTTCAGGAGGAGGTTAGATCCATTTGTAAAGTGTAAATCAATGTTAAAACGTTTTTCTAAGGATTATTAAATAATGGCATAGGAATCATTCTTAATTCATTGGTTTTAACTTCCATTAGGACTGTCTTCTTCAATAAACACAGAAAATCTTCTCTGCTAGGTACTTTGGTAGAATTCCATCTCTTTGTTATGCATTTCCTAGCAATAGCTAGTATTGTCCAAAGTGCATAGAGGTTAGCTCTATTTAAAAAAAACCTTCAGTCATATTCAGTAATATTAAAGCTTTGGTCATAAAAAATTATCTGTATAAATCGCCTGCATAAAATTATTAACATTTTCCCAAAAGTGTTTGATTTTTATGCATTCGTAGAAAATGTAAGACCAATCAGCTTTATTGATCTGTTGACATCTCCAACAAATTCCATTACTAGAAGGATTGATTTTTGAAACTTTATCAGGAGTTAAGAAGGATCTATGGAGGAATTTCCAGGTAAATGTTCTCCAATAATGAGAACATGAGGTCAATTTTACTGAGAGTAGTATATCTGATTTATTTTCTGGGGTTAATTGAATTGAATCTCCTTTAGTCATAAACTGCCAATATGATGGTTTGAGTAATGTTTTGTAGTTTTCTATTAGGTTATATAAGTATGAAGTTCCATTTTTCATATTCTCATTATTATATATAATTCCAAACAGTCTGAATATGAATTTAGGTGGAGTTGAAAAAGAAGAATTATTTATTATCCTACATAGATCCTTGGAGTATGTCAATATATTCTGAAGTATTAACCATTCATGAGAATTTAATTCATAAGTTGACATCATATATTGCATATCTAATAATTGTTGATTTTTTTATACAATGCAACCAACAGATTAATTTTTCTGTTCCCAAGAGATGAATATGTCCCTATGAATTCTATCTGGAAAGTTTTTGGTAATACTAAAGGGAATTATTGTTGTAAACCAGAGCTTTCAATCCATAATCATATTTATAAATTTCCTAAAGTGGTCAAATAAATGATTTATTAGATTTGACCTAGTTAGTTTAGTTGCATTATATTGCAAATTTAAAGTCAAGCAGTACCATAATATATTATCCTTATCCATAGTAATAGTATTTTTAAGCAATTTATTTTCATTTATTATTATAGTTGTATGTAACAATTTCCAGTTGGAGATATAACTAGGATTAATCCATTAAATCACAGTTTTAAGTAGATTAGCTCTTATATATGATTCAATGTCCTGAAAATGTATTCCTCCCTGATCCCATTGTTTAATATGATGGGCATATGCAATTTTATTTTTTTAAGATACCATAAGAACCTTAGGAGTATTGCTGTTATTTTCTTAAGATAGGTTTTCTCAGGAATTAACAAAGTAGCTTGTACTACATACAAAATTTTGGGAAGAAGAACCATTTTGATCAGCTGTAGTCTATTTTTGAAAACTATTGAGTACAATGCACCAATTGGAATGTACCTGGCTAGACATCTCCAGCAGCTGGAGAGACCACAAAGGTACCTAACCAAGAGGATTACTGGCCTCAAACAGTTGGCCTATGAAGCACTATTGAAAAAGCTAAGACTGTTCTCTGTTGCATACCGCTTTCTCAGAGGCGATCTCTGTCTAACGTACAGAGCCATGTACCTCTCAACTGTACAGATTTTCGCAGAATGTCCAGATTTTTGGCTCATATTTTTGGCCTGTTCCTCTTTTTTCCTGGAAAATCACTGGGATGATCTCAGGATTGTAGTCACTAAATAATGACATACATTTGAGTTTCAGACTTCAAATCCTTCAGAAAATGTATATTAAAACAAATCCTGTTACTCTAGCAACTTTCTAAAAGTCTATAAGAGCCATATTTAAAATATGTCCCCATTTGTACCCCCAGTTTGTCAAGCATTGACCAGATTTTTTGCATTAAGAGGTTGAGAGGTATTTCTCCACCAATGGCACATAAACTATTTCTCAACCCCACCAAGACCAAAGTGATGCTTTTTGGAAGTGCACAGAAAGCACCAAGCACCTGACTCTAACTATCTTTGACCTATACAAGCCATAGAGACAACCTCCACCCTCAAATACCTAATACTATAGCTTGATCAGTCACTAAACTTCCATTTCCACATAGACTAAGTAAGAGCGAGAATAAACACCCTCCTCTTCTAGGCCAAAAAGCTGTCCCCTTTTCTATCCCAACCAGTCAGATCAGCCATTGGAAAGGAGTTCTCCTTTCTCAACTTGAAGATGGGCTCCTAATTTTTGCATCTGCCTCCAAGAAAAACATTGCCACACTCCAACTATCTCAAACAGCATCTGCTGATTCATTACAAACTCACCTTTCTGTAAGCCATCACTGTATTACCCTAGAAAAAGCCAAATGGCTACCCATAAAATAAAGATCTAACCTACATTTAGGATTCCATCTCTACAAACTACTCTAACATATATTTACTCCCCTTGCAACTAGACTTCATGAACAAAACTCCTCATACACCCTGAGACACTACTCACAAGCTACTCCAACACTAATTACCCCCTGGAACCAAACTCCACAGCACTGCCCATGCTTTCTCCTCTCAGGCACCTACACTTTGGCAAGCTCTCCCCATCAACATTAAGGAATTCAACACTTATTCCAAATTCAGAATGCAACTCAAAAAGCACTTCTTAATCGAAGCAAAATGCTCCTGCTTCAACACAGGTCATATCACCTAACCTATCTTCTGTCTAAGTCTCTTACACTCTGTCAAGATTCATTGAAGATTGACCTACTTTAGAAACTAATGTATGTTTTCTGCATCATACTCTGTTTGATTATAGATTGCACTGTGCTTGTTCACTGGAATGTATATGCACTGTTTTTTTTATATGTAATTAATGTGAACTATTCTGTTATTGCTTACATTTCTGTATTTTTTATTTGTGAAATGTTTTGTATTTCTCCCGGGCTGAGTTTAAATTGGTCAATATTGATCAATGCACTACCCCAGTAAATAAATATTAATAAATAAATAAATCATATGTGCACAGATATATTTATTGCTAAATAAGTACAAATGTCTGCAAAGCAATGATAGTTAGACATCAGTTTTCTCAAAATTTTTCTAGCATTATGTCATTTTTTTTTAACTGATGCTGTCAAGTACCATCAACTCTATCTTAGACAAGTTCTTAACACAAATACTAGTATGGCATATATAATTCATAATTCTGCATAAAAATAAAATTAAATCGGAATTCCTCATTTACCCACAAATTCATTTAGATCAAAAAGAAATTTTGGTGAATGTGTTGACTAAGCCTGTCACATGGTATTCTGAAATGCTACTTAGTGGATTGTCCCTGACATATTTGCATAAATATATTCATGTAAATTTGCATACTGCTAATGAAGTACAAATTTCTGCAATGCAGTGGTGGTTAGATGCCAAGTGTCACTTAACAGATTTTCCAGTATTATGTAAGATGTCATTTGATATTATGAAGTTCTACCTATGTACATTCCTTCTTGGTCAAGTCATTATCAGAAATATTAATATAGCATACATTCATAATTTGGCATGAAAATAAATCACACTTTCTCACTTACTGACTACCCTGTTTGAGTCATCAGTCCTACTTATAAAGGACATATCTATTCAAGGAGATAAAGAGAACATTTCACATCTCACTGATCGCAAAACCTGAAGTACTCTCACACACACACACACGTGTACAAAAACAAACACACAAAGCTAAAAAATAATAATGGACAAATCAGGGACAGCTATTGCCCTTATATCATTAGAACATTGCTAGAATAACAAGCCTTGCATTATCATGTTTTTTTTTCTGAAGGCTATCAGTCTGTAACTAAAATGTCTGACATTATTTAGTGACTGAAATCTTCATTAATTTGCCAGAAAAATATAACCTTTACAAGGAGCAGACTAAAATATGACTCTAAAAATCAGGGACAGTCTCTGAAATTAGGGACAGATGAGGACATTTATACCCCCCAGTTCACAAAGATGCATCAATTACAACTGCTTGTATTACTATGACTGTACACCTCTAATATTTAATTATGATTAAATAAATGAATTAAATACATAAATAACTGACGCATAGGAATATATCTTCTCAGCTTCCTGTCAGAATACAGTGTGAAACCCACTACAGCCCCACATACCTCTCAACCTTTTAGCTCAAAAATCAAGGAAACTGCTACAAATAATGGTGAGCAATGGAGCAAACCTAGGAACAGATATTGCCCTTATATACTTAGAAAGTTACTAGAATAATAAGCTTTGCATTAGTATGATTTTGATGAAAGCTATAAGCCTAAATCTCATATGTCTGTCATTATTCAGCAATGGTAATCTTCATTAATTTGCCAGTAAAAGCACAAACTTTATGAGAAACAGATCAAAATATGAGGCAAAAATAGGGACACTCTGTAAATGATAGAAAGCTCAATGTACTTATGCCCTGTAGTTAAATTGTTAAATCTATATCTATACAGTATCTCTCTCTCTCTCTCTATATATATATATATATATATATATATATATATATATGTGTGTGTGTGTGTCCGTGTTTGTGCGCGTATGTATTACACACACACACACACACACACACACACACACACACACACACACACAAACATGCACATACACACATACACACACATATAAACACTGATGCAACTATGAATTACAGCCATTTCTATGATTGTGATTATAAATTTCAGATGTTTTATTGTAATCAAATGAATAAATAAATAAATACATAAATAACTACCACATAGAAATGTATTTTCTCAGCTCACTGTTGTCAGACTACAGTGTGAATCCCACTACAACACCACACATACACATCTCAAGCTCTTTGTTCAAGAACCAAGGAGAAAGCTACAAAATAATGGTGGGTGAAAGATCAAAATTAGGAACAGATATTGCCTTTATATACTTAGAAACTTGACAAAATAATAAGTTTTGTAGTAGCATGTTTTTTCATGAATAATACTAAGTCTGAAGCCCACATGTCTGTCATTGTTTAATGACTATAATTCTCACTGATTTGCCAGAAAAAAATACAGACTCTAAGAGGAAAGACCAAAATGTGAGGCAAAAATCATAGACATTCTGCAAAATCAGGAAATGCTAAGAGTATCTATGCCTATCCATAAATAGATACACATGCATATATTCTAAACACACACACACACACACACACACACACACACACACACACACACAAAACTAAAAATTCTCAACATCTTACATATTTATTGTGTGGCTCAAACTGTGATACTAAAAAAGTAGTTACATGTAAAAAAGAGAATGCATCTGCACGAGTACATGGAAACACATGAGCAGGAGCATATATGTGCACACACACACATACACACACACACACACACACACACACACACACAAACAGAGTCACACAACTACTTCTTTCACCATGCACACCTCGGATGTATGTTTTTGAACAAGTTATTCAATTTATATAAAGTAGCCACAATAATATTTGTCTGCCCTCTTTCTGACACTGATGTAGCAAAGCAAAATGCAAATTTTCATACCCTGGTTGTAAAATCTAGAGTGTGAACAAATCAAGCAGAAGTGGTGTAAATAGTTGGCCAGAAGGAAACAGCGCAGATGTTCCTTAAACTGCTTGGCTGTTCAATGAAAAAATGGATATTTGTGCTGTAATACTTGCAGGTACTTTGTGAGTACTGCAGTCATGGCTGTATGTCTCACATTCTAACAAGAGTTTGTAGGAAGCATAAAAAAATATACTTTACTCCTGCAGAACTGCAATGAGTTATGTTGATTTTTAGTAACGGGATCAACTAAATAACAATGTATATGTACGACTGAGCAGTGAGGCAACAGCAACAACATGATAATCAACTCAGTAATAGCACTGCTTTTAAATGCATTAAATGACATGGCTTTTTAAGCATTACTTGACCCATTAAAAAGCAGGTCATTTATTGATCCTATTTTTGTATGTTTAAAGTAAGCATAACTACCTTAATTTTTGTTTGCTTTTTTTTTGTTTGTTTTTTTATGAAGAGTGCATATATGTACTGAAGGTGCCATAGGGAAGACAGGAGAAAAGCCCTTGATGCTGTAGGCACCATATAGTGCTCTGTACAAGCAGTGTTGTAGGTGAAAATGAGTTAAACAAGTCATATATTCAGGCATAGAGATTGCAAACCTCTCTGATAAAACCTCATCTTAAAACCTTACTGTGCTAAATATCCTCATTAAGGCATCAGCTCCATTTTCTTCTTCTTCAGCGTAAGACAAAGCTTCAACATTCCAAGTAGTACAATCCACTACTATAGCAATAACCCACACCTGGGTGTGGGTAATGCTGGATTTACCCACGGTTAGTGTGGTTTGGTCACGAGGGCGAAGTCTGAGTGGCCAAACAAAGACAACCGTGGGTAAATCCAGCATTACCCACACCCAGAAGTGGGTTATTGCTATTATACAATGACATTATTTAAGAAAAAAATACTTACTTTTCTTAAATAATGGCATTGTATAATGCCTCCTTGCTGCCCTTCCACAGCTGTCTGGTATTCTGCGGCAGTTCTGATGTACTGCGCATGCGTATGCTTACGCAGTACATCAGAGCTGTGGGTGGAAGCAACAGAGAAAGCAAGATCTCCGTTGCTTTTTACAAAGTGTCTCAATATGTTAAAGGAGTTTAACCTAGCGAGACAGCTTTAAAAAAAGCAATGGAGAATCTCTGTTGCTTTTTTTAAAGCGGTCTAGCTATGTTAAACCCATTTAACATAGCGAGACAGCTTTAAAAAAAAGCAACGGAGAAAGGAAGATCTCCGTTACTCTTTTTAAAGCTATCTCGCTGTGTTAAACTCCTTTAACATAGCGAGACAGTGTCTAAAAAGCAACGGAGATCTTGCGTTCTCCGTTGCTGTAAAAAAAGACTTATACTAATGGAAAAAGTCCGGGTGGCCGGACCTTTTTCCATTAGTATAAGTCTGATTTACAACATGCACGCTGACCAATCAGCATGCGCGTTTTGGAATATTAATGGGGGGTCGTTGTATAATAAACTTTTTCTCATTGTACTCAAGGTTTTCATTCATGAACTGCTCTTCATAATTAACCTCTGACACGGTTCCTCAATGTAAGGTAAAAGCATCAATGATTATATCAAAACCAAAAATATATATTCTCTAACTTCCAAAAAGCTAAATTCGTTAAACTACATGTTATTTTTCAGAAAGCACAAGTAAGGTACAGTAGTACCGCAGACATGTAGTTCTAAGGCCACAACTTTGTCTCCAGCATTACCTTCTTTCTGCTGGCACTGCTAGCACTACTCACAAGTTTTGCAGTATGCCTTTGTGCTTGCAAATTCTGCAGCATTCCAGTGCTTTCGCAATATTAATCTGATACATTTTCATTGCATCAGCCTTCTTTTTGTAGGCTTTCTTCCCCAGTGACGTACAAGATATATCACAGGCTATGGCAGAAAGTGTTTTTCAACAGACTCTCAAAGTCTCCATATCAGAAACAAGACAACCAATCTGGCAAGTCCTGAAACTTTGTAAAATAAACTGTGAAGCAAACAAGAAATAGCAAATTCCAAAACTCAGTGCTGAACCTTTAAAGTGTTTTGTACCACAAAGTCTGTGGCCCTTAACCCTGATATTTACTAACTCCAAGACAAGAAAATTAAAAGAGAGTGCAACATCAGATGAAGAATATATTTCTTCACATTCAGAACTGTAGGTATTTTATTCTGTAAATTGCAGTTATAGTATTTGGAATTTCAACAAGCACCTCTCTCAAACACACCAGCTGCTGAATTATCTCTCTTTTTCAGCCTTTGATATCATCCATTCTCTGTGTAGCAACCCATTCTGTCAGTAGAGGAGTACATTTTGACTTTGAGATGTTAGGGCCTTTTTGCAAGCACTGTCATGTCCTCCAGGATGGAATCTGAAACCTATCCCTAACAAAGATTTGCTTCTTTGACCTTAACCAACATTGAGAGATTTCACCATTTCTCTCAAATCCATAGATGAAATTCACTGGTGCTCTTATTGAGTATCTTCCCTGACATCGTCATATTTTCTCCTTTTCCAGTATCCATTCATGAACCAGAGAAATTTTACCACATTCTTCTACCTGTGTCTGGATTTCAGATGTACTGCCACCTGGTTTCTTCCCTGATGTGGCCATATTTCCAGCATCCTGTGAACATGTGGGCTTTACTGGAGAAACCACCCCTCTTTTCTCTGTCCAATTGGTCTGTGTGTGTCATAAGGTTTCTACACAGGCCTCAGTATGGTCAGGGTCACTGTCTACTAATGTGACAGAAAGGATATAGACAAATATGCTCCACTGGCCATCGCTACAGTTGCGGATGACTCTGGCCAAAATTACTGTGCCTTTCAGCCCTTCTAACAGTAGCTGACTTCCCCTTCAATAAATGTTCTTAGTTAGTGGCTGTTAAGTTTAATAAATGAAACAATACATGCAGTATTCTACTTTGCAAATAATCTTTTTCCTTTAACCTGGATAGGATATGGACACTTTTGACTATATAGAACATTTGCCTCCAAGAAAAACATTTGCCATGATATCACTGTGTTTTCCATAATTCCCACTAGCCTCTTACCCTTAATCTATTTCCTTTGGCAATTTATCCTCAAAGAACATAATTTACGTGAAAAATAAATCATAAAATGCCTTCCTACAAAAGTTACTTGACCAACCTGGACATCACCAATTCCTTCATTTGAGGGACTTGTCTTCACCCACCCTCTGTAGTAACCATTATGTCGCTCATCTAGTCAGGAAACAATAGACAAGACTTTGTGGGTTTTGTTCAAGCAGCTTTATTATGTACAAACACATCAGGTTTGAGGCTTAATACTTTAACTTAGGTAAACTTATAAACAAACTAACTATCACATTCACACGTTCACTCTCTGGCTGCACTCTCAAAATGACATTGAGTATAGCACATACTCACAATTTATATATGCATGTTCAGTCCTCGAAATGCCTCTTAAAGATACAGCACACACACTCTGTTCTACATTCTCCCTCTGAGAAATAAGTCATGCAATGTTGAAACAGTAATTGATATGCAATCAATATAAATAATTCTTGGTCATGCAATTATACAGAGCTTAATACACATATATACAGTTAAGTCCAGGTCACTGTATATTTCACACTAGGTCTGGAAATACAACCAAATCATGTGGCATAGAAATTAGAATCAGATTTAGCCACTGGGACTGTCTCTGCAGAATGTTCAACTTTCGGGACATCAGGAACATCATCAGAAACAGAAGTAGACGTCAAGACATGTTCTGGAATAGGAACATTGTCTAGGTTGCTCTGAGATCTAGAGTCTGTATAACAGGAACAATGCTGCAATATCGATTCTGATACAGGAAGAAGATGTCTGCGATTTCTCCTGTACTCCACACCCCCAGATTCTACGAAGTAGGATCTCAGCTCGGTACATATACCTGTTACCTAACCAATCCAGTCAAAACCTTTCTCTGTTTCTACCCTCACTGTCTCTCCTTCTTTCAATGGACAAAGAAATCTGCTTGATTTGTCAGAGCTGGACTTCTGGAGAAAACGCTTTCCGAATAGTTGAGCTCTAATTGTCTTGTTGTTCTTAGCTTTAGGCCTCAACAAACTGGAACTGATGGGCAATGTTGCTCTGGTTTGCCTAGATAGAAGTCTCTGAGCAGGGAGCCAAGTATATCGTCACGGGGTATGTTTCTGAGATTAAGTAAATTCAAATAGACATTGGTAATGTCACATTTTGACCTCTCAAGTAATTGCTTTGCACTCTGCACTGCATGTTCAGCTAGACCATTTGAGTGTGGATATTCTGGACTACTAGTAACATGCACGAAGTCCCATTCTTTTGCAAATTTCTGAAACAACTGACTAGTAAATTGAGTACCATTGCCAGAAATAACTTTATGTGGACTACCATGGACTGAGAAATGACGTTTCAACTTAGTAATAACAGCAGTGGATGTTAGGTTAGGTAGTAAATCAATCTCAAACCAGTTCGAATAAGAGTCTAACAATACCAAGTAATTCTGATGTTCCACTCAAATATATCAGTGGCTCCTGTTGACCAAGGTAGTTCAGGAACTTGGCTTAGCTGAAGTGGCTCTTTTTGCAAATGCAGTTTAGTACTATTACACACTAAACAAGATTAAAGTACTTCATCAATGTCTTTTGCTAGAGAAGGCCAAAATACTAGTCCTCTCACCCTTCTTTTGATAGCTTTAGAACCTGGGTGACCACAATGCAAAATATGGATATATTCATGCTGTAAGGAAACAAGAACAACAATTTTATCTTTGAAAATAATGCCATCTTCCATCAGCATCTCATCTCTGTAAGGAAAATAATTTTGCATTTCAGGTGGTACACTAGATTGCTTTGACAGCCATCCAACATTAATGTATTGATTGAGCTCCTGAAAAATTGAATCAGTCTTTTGTATGATCTCTCAGCTCATCAAGTCTCGTGGTAGAAAAATTACACTCCTCCATGATATCAAAGTCAAAATTCACTTCATGAAAGTGTTCTGCTGTATTTATGGGTGATCTGGATAAGGTATCCGCCAGATAAAGAAGTTTACCTTTTGTATAGACCATTTTGAAGTTATACTTTTGCAAACTGAGCATCATTCTTTGTAATATTACTGGAGTGAATGCATAGGCTTCTTTAAAATAGTAACTAGAGGTTGGTGATCAGTTTCAATCTGAATAGCTTGACCAGAGATATAATCATGAAACCTGGACTATGCAAACACTATTGCCAAAAGTTCTTTCTCAGTTTGTGCATACTGCATTTCAGTTTGGGTAAGAGTTCTCAATGCACAGGCTACTGGTCTGCCTTCTTGAAGAATGACTGCGCCAAGACCTAATTTTGAAGCATCACAGGAAAGAATTACTGGCTTATTAACATCATAGTATATTAATGTAGGCGGAGTGGCAATTTTCCATTTAAGGTCATCAAATGCTTTGTGGTGCCAATCTAACCAAGATCATGTAACATTTTTACACATTAGTTCTCTCAAAGGTGCTGTCAACTCACTGAAGTCTGGTATAAACTTGACCAAATAGTTGACCATACCAAGAAAACGTTGTAGAGCTTGAACATTATCTGGAGCTGGCATCTTGAGACTGCCTGCTTGTTTAGATGAGTCTAGTTGCAAGCCAGTACTAGTGAATAAATGACCTACATATGTGACTTCTGGCAGTCTGAATTTGCACTTCAGAGGATTGACCTTTAAGTTCACTTCACGTGCTCTGTCTAGAACTCTCTTAAGGTTTCTGTCATGCTCTGCTTCACCATTGCCTCAGACCAATAAATCATCTACTATTATGGCACAGGGATAACCTGAAAAAATTTGCTCCATTGCACACTGAAAGACTTCACTTGCAGAATTTATTCCAAATGTCATCCTGAGGAATCTATATCTGCCAAACAGGGTACTGAAAGTAGTCAGTAATGAGGATTTGCGATCAAACATCACTTGCCAAAATGAACTCTTTGCATCTAAGGCAGCAAAACAGTGACATTCGGTATTAGGGCTGTGACCTCTTCAACTGCAGGCAATGAATGATGCAGTCTCTTCAATGCTTTGTTTAAATCTTTTGGGTCAATACATATTCTGATTTCATCTGAGCCTTTTTTGTGAGCTGCTACCATGGACAAATCCCATTCAGTTGGTTCTGTAACTGGACAAATTACACCTTGCTACACCATTTTATCCAACTGAGCTTTGACTCTATCTTGCATGGCAATCAGAACTTTTCTTGCTGGTCTGACCACTGGACTGACCTCTGGGACTAACTTCATAGAATATACAACTGGAAGTTTGTCCAACTTATCATTGAAAACATCAGCATACTCTGAGAAAATAGCTTAGGTGAAATTGGAACTAGGAGATGTGCTTATCTGATGAACTTCTTTGGTAAAAGAAAGCAGATTCACTCTCATACTGTCACTGAGAAACAGTAATGACTGCACGGGTCATTGAACCACATAGAATAACAAGTTGTAACAGTCCTTGGCCAAACATTATGAAAGTACTACTGAGCCTTCACTTTGAATTTCTTCACCTCCATAAGCAACAAGTTTCACACAACTGGCCACATTGAGTTGTTCATTAGCTCTCACTTTAGCTTTTCTGTGTATTTTTTGTGAGGTTTCTGTGTTCTAGTCAAGCAGCATAGTTTGGATAGAGGTCTGCTGCTATCCGGGCCTGGTTGTTTTGCGTGTCGAGTTTCCTGTGTTTCTGTTAGCCATATTCTGCTGGTAGTGTCTTGTCTTCACTTTTAGTGAGAGTAATAGAGTTGCGTAACCTTCTCTAGCATGAGAGATTGGTTGAAAGAGCAGGGGCTAGCATGACTGGGTAGTAATTCAAGCTTCTATATTCTTCCATCTTTTCTGGTATTTAAACCCTGTGTTTGCAGGGTGTTGCAATTGTTTGCTCATTGTGCAATGCCATTGTGCTGTTTTAAAAAATTGAGAGGTATCTCAGTTGCATTTTTTCCCTTACTAGCACTCCTGTGTAACTGATGCCCTCCCTTGCAACTACTGTGATTTTATCCAGCTTTACTCACATATATAGGTACTCTATTCTGATAGTACCCACTCTACCATCCTTTATTTCTCTTCCACAGAGTCTGACAACCATGGACAGACAATTTCTGTGGTTTCTCCTGCTAGTCTTGTTGATATGGGCATCCTGAGACAGTGTAGCAACTGCCGCATGTACATGGACAACCCTCTTCTTCTACCACCTAGGAACACAATATGTGAGAGATGCAATTACAATTACATTAAGATCCTAGAATTCTTGCTGTCTCAATCACAAGCAAGTACATCTGGCACTGAAAAGTTTGTCTGCATAAACACCATGCCTCTAACACCACTCACACCTGTACAGTACATTCCTACATATGTTGAGGTTCTCAACAAAAACGTACCTAAACAAAAGAGATCTCCGAGGCAAAAGCACACACACATATCACAACCCACAGCACCAAGCACCACACATAGTACACATGCCTGTGTCTCACAACCTCTAAGGCTGAGCCACAAACCCAACATACTAGTCATAGGTGAAACACACAGATGTGCCCCTCACCAGGCTAGACAAGGGGAAAGTTACAGTAAGTTGTTTGTCAGGTGCTAGAACCCACCATATCATTCACGCACTCAAGTCTCTCAACAACAAGTACTTTTATGACTCTGTTGTAGTCCATGTTGGTATGAATGAATCGAGATGTACCTCTCTGGACTATATGAAGAGAGACATGATTGAGTTCACTGAATATGTATCATAGGCAGGTATGTCCCTAGCCTTAAGCAGCATCCTACCATCACCTAGAATGATGCCTCAGTACAAACAGTAAATTATTGAATTTAACAACTGGCTTAGTTTCTGGTGTCATTCCAAGGGGATCCTGTACCTGACAGCCTGGGAGGACATGATTGAAAAACTGCTATGCTTTGCCAGAAATGGCCTTCATCTGTCTCCTCTGGGCTTCAGGCTTCTCCCCATAGTGCCTTTTGTAGGCAAAGTCATGAGGACAAAATTGCCAACATGAAAAATTCTTCTAAATGAAAATTTAAAGGTCATGCTGCTGAATGCTAGGAGTCTTAACATGAAACTGCAGTCATTCCAAGCATTCCTCACTCTGGAAGATTCTGACATTTATGCAGTCACTGAAACCTGGTTCAAAGCTGCAGAGAAAACCCCAGCCTTACCAGGTTAGTTGTCCTGCCATACTTTCAGACCCCAAACAGAGGACTACAAAGGCAAAGGAAGTGGAGTTTCAATATTTATCAAATACATACATACCTACCTCCAGGCTGGTGAAACAGTATGAGACACTCCAGGTGTGGTTAACTGTTAAAAAAAACACCTATTCAAATCATAGCTAGCTACAGACCCCCAACCATGACTCAGGAGGCCCACTCCACCTGTCTGGACTTACTTGAATCCATCAAGATTCAACCCTCTACCCTGATCCTGGGTGACTTTAACTACCCAACCATAGAGTGGAAGACCTATTCTAGCTCAAATACGATTGCCCAGAGATTCCTCGACTTTTTTCAATGACAATGCAATGGATCAGCTGGTCGACACTCCCACAAGAGGTGAAAATATCCTGGACCTGGTACTAACCAACATGAGTAGTCACTGTAGCACCCCTACAGTGTCATCCTCCTTGGTAAGATCAGACCATAAAACAATCACTTTCAAAGTCACCATCTTCCCTGACCTCACCCCCACCCCACCAGGGTCAAACAAAAAAACTTTTCCAAAGCTGAATACAACCTCCTGAGAACAGGTATAAGCAGCTTCACAGCCACCATCCATTCAGTTGGGAACAAGCACTAATGTTCAAGCCTACACCAATAAAACTATATGAGCACCTATACAGCTGTATTGACCTGACAGAACCAAATCATCTTCCTCAAGGAAGAATAAATCTGTCTAGTGGACAGCAGCAATAAACAGGATCTATAATAAAAGGAAAAAAAATGCTGTTCAGGACCAAGAAAGAGCAGGTGTCAGATTGGAAGCAATCTCTCCTTTGTCTGAACAGCAAATAAGGTCACTGGTGAAATCCTCTAAGGCTAACTTTGAGTCCAAATTGGCCACATCCACTAAGGACAATCACAAGGCCTTCTTCACATACTTCCGCAATCTCAAAAGTAACTCCCAAATCTCAAAGCAACACAGGCAGAAAGGTATTAAATAATGACCAAGGCCAGTAGAAAAGACCCAAACTTTAATAGGAAATGTGCAAAAACCAATACAAGCTCCAGTGCCTCGGCCAAAAAGACCTTTCAAGAATCAAAAAGCACAACACCAACAAACAATTAACTACATCACTGCATTAAAAAATCCACCAATAAAAATGATTCAGTTAAACAAGAAAAATGAAAAAAACAATCATGTAAAATAAAGCAATTCATTTCAAGAACCCTGTACTTTATAGAAACTCTTTCCAATTGCATTCTAAATTTATGCCATTAGGGGTCAGAATACCATATTTCAAAATAAATAAATTATCTTTAAAAAAGTAGCTTCTATTTTAAATCACTGTCCATAAAACTTTTACCTTTTCTAATATGGTACCCCGAAGGAGATTTTCATTCCCATTATGGCACAAAGAAAAGTGCATGGCAACTGAATTTTCTACCCTTTGATTTCTTATATCCCTCAGATGTTCTAAGATCTTAGTTCTAAATGCTTTTTTTGTTTCTCCTATGTAAAAAAGATTACATGGGCACTTCAGGGCATATACTACCCCTTCTGTGCTACAACTATACAACTCCTTAGGTGTATAAGTCACATCATTAATTCTGTCAAAAAATTGGACTACATGTGTACAACTAGAACAGTGCTTACAAGGAATGGTACCAACTTCTCCCACATCCATGTTCCTGTATAGAACCGGTGTGGTATAATAACTATGAACCAATATGTCCTTCACATTATGGTCCATCTTATAAGAAAAACATAACTTATCAGGAAGCAACCCAACTAAACTCTTATCCTTAAATAAAAAAAATCTCAATAATATTTCACAATATTTGAAAAAATATCAGCAAAAATAGTATACTCTGTAACACAATACATAATTTTATTTTCTTTATTTCCAGGTCCACCTCTTATGTTACTATACCATTTATTATTTCCGGCCATATCATGTCTATCATCCTTGGCTAGCTGATTAGTGGATGCTTTATAATATGCATCTTGAATACAAGAGTTATCATAGCCCCGTTGTTTAAATTGATCATATGTCTTTTTAAACTCGGCCTCAAGAACCTTTTGTTCATTACAAAGTCTTTTTATGTGAAGTAATTCTCCATAAGGTAAAGATCTCATCAAATGGGGGGGTGACAGCTCCCACAATGCAAAAAGTGGTTGCCGTCCTCAAATTTCCTATGTATTCTAGTTTTCACCCCTACATTTACAGCACCTTCCAATTCTAGATATAAAAAAATAATATTTCTACTTCTTGGTACTCCATCAAAACATAAACCAAATTGATTATTATGTTGTTATGTCTTTCGGCTTTTCCCGGTTAGGGGTCGCCACAGCGGAACTCCGGTCCGCTAATGATTGGCAGCAGATTTTTACGTGCCGAGTTGCCGGCCCTGACGCACAACCTTCAATGAAGGTACACCCATTCACGCATGTCTCAACACAGAAGATGGTCTAGCTGAGAATCGAACAGGACGTCTTACTGTGAGGTGACAACGCTACAGCACCACCACCGCAGTTAAATCACCTAAAAAATCATTAACTTTGACATCTCCCTATTACATAAAAATATTAAATCATCAATGTATCCTATAGTATCAAACAACATGGTTTTTATGAAACCCAATCTGATGAAGAAATTGTAACTCAAAAAACCCATAAACAAGTTGGCATACATGAGGGCAAAATATGCCCTCGTAGCTGTGCCCGTCACTTGCCTATAAATTCTGCCATTAAACTGAAAAAAATTATTAGTTAAACACAACAAAACCATATCTAACAAAAAAAAAACTCCCAAATCTGCTCTGAATTGGTGGTCAATAATACCACATACACAGACACCATAGATAGAGCCAACCTGCTGGCAGACAAGTTCAGTGGAAACTTCACTGTCCTGTCCCCCCATCAGTAAACCAGGACACCCTAGCACCTGCCCCCCTGCCTCATCACCAGGGAGCAGGTTATTAATGCCCTATCAAAGGCATAAAATACAGCCTCCATAGGACCCGACATCCTCCCTGGCTGTGTCCTACATGAACTCAGGAAAGAGCTATCAGCACCACTAGTCACCCTGTTTGACAAAAGTCTGTGCACCAGCTTCATCCCAGCAGAATGGAGGACAGCCACTGTCATCCCTCTGCACAAAAGTGGAGCTTCCACCGACCCAGGCAGTTATACACCCATCAGCCTAACTAGCCTGATCTGCAAGGCATCTACTGGATCAGTAGACTTCCTCAGAAGTTTAAAAAACAGAGTCTAATCAATCAGCATATATAACACTGTGTTGCAAACAATTATTCAATTGAATACAAAGTAAAATGTTACTAATCAACTCTTAAAGTAACAAACTATAAAATCAAACAACAGGAACATGTTAAATAACAAACAACAGGAAAATGTTAAGAATAATGAGGACAAAAATTTAAACAATGAACCCTATAAAATTGTATACTGATGAAAAAATTATAATAAAATACGGATTTTAACCATACATTAAATTTAAAAGTTGACTATCTTACTGAGTAAGTGGGCTGTATTGTTTCATACTCACTTTAATAACAAACAGTAAGACTTAGTTTAGTGCAACATTTACCTTCTTAAGCTTCTCAACTTTAATATACAACTAATTGAACATTGGTCATTAAGACCAGGAAATACATAAGAATTCAGTTTAATTTGCCAAAAGAGCTCTCTTTCTTCAAGTAACAAATGGGGGGGGGGGCTCCTTGAAAGCTATCAGTAATTTGATCTATTATTATAAACTTGAAGTTATGATCATTAAATATAGAAATGTGCTTTGCTAGCGCATTCTCTAATTAAGATGTTCATAAATTCAGGAATTTATGAACATCTTTACGCTATTAGGAGGAAACTAAGTCTTACTGTTTGTTATTAAAGTAAGTATGAAACAATACAGCCCACTTACTCAGTAAGATAGTCAACTTTTAAATTTAATGTATGGTTAAAATCCGTATTTTATTATAATTTTTTCATCAGTATACAATTTTATAGGATTCATTGTTTAAATTTTTGTCCTCATTATTCTTAACATTTTCCTGTTGTTTGTTATTTAACATGTTCCTGTTGTTTGATTTTATAGTTTGTTACTTTAGGAGTTGATTAGTAACATTTTACTTTGTATTCAATTGAATAATTGTTTGCAACACAGTGTTATATATGCTGATTGATTAGACTCTGTTTTTTAAACTTCTGAGGAAGTCTACTGATCCAGTAATTAAAGTGTCTTTGGCGTTTAATTTGCTTGGATTGACTTGGTGATTTTCACAAGTTTATTTGGAGATTCAACCATTTGCGTAGGTGGTGCACTTTCTTTGTATTTTCCTAGTTATTTGTGTTATCTGATCTGCAAGGCCATGGAATGCAGTATCATGGACCTTATAAACAAGGATATTGGCAACTTCCAAATGCTTGATCCCACACAGTTTGGCTTTGTCAAAGGGAGATCATGCCTGTTAAACTTGGTCACCTTCTTCGAAACAGTCACCAAAGCCATGGATGAGGACAAGACAGTGCACACCACCTACCATGGCCTAGCCAAAGCCTTCTACACTATTCCCATTTAGGCATAATAGATAAACTCTCCCAGCTATGCATCAGCCCATATTTTACCAGATGGGTAGCTAACTGGCTCACTGATAGAACCCACTCAGTCAAAATAGGGGAAGCCACCTCTAGTAGTAGATCCATAACAAGTGGCGTACCCCAAGGATCAGTCTAGGGAATGACTGTTTGGGATATACTTTTCCAAGGTGCAAGCCAAAACCACTGGTCTGTGGCTGGCCAAGTTTGCAGATGACTGCAAGCTGGGTACTGTCATAAATTCCCCTAGTGATGTGAACATCCTCTAAGAGGGCCTTAACCAAACTAATGACTGGTGCCAGAAGCATGGGCTCTAACTGAATGTCCTTTGGGGAAAATTGTGCCCCCACTAATTATCACACCCAGGTTGATAGCAACCTGACTTTTTGACCACCATGCTGCCTCTGTTGCATGGAAGGCTTTCTACATGGCCCACCTCATAAGCAAGGGTATGGGTATTTCATCCAGGAACAAGGAGGTCATAACATCCATATACTCCTCCCTTATCAGACCCATTATCGAGTACAATTCCCCCTTCGGCATGTGCTTTGCCAAGCATATGCAGAAGTTGGTGACAGGACACAGGTTCCTGACCAGGAAAATCTAGGGTCTCAAACACCTATCCTATACAGATAGGCTAAAAGCCCTGTCCCTTCAGCCTCATACAGACTGCTCAGAGGTGACCTGTGTCTAGCATACAAGGCCGTCTCAGACTCAGCCTGGATGGAGTTGCTGCATATCCATAAGTCAAATTCCACTCATGCAACCTGCACACAAGGTTTCAACCTGGTCTGTGACACTAATAGAACTTGTTGGTGGGATAGATTTGTGTCCCAGTGACTCCCCCATCTGTGGAGAAGACTTCCTTTCCATGTCAAGCAGAGTACCTCACTAGCCCTCTTTAAGAGGAATCTGGATGAATGCTTGGGAAACAGAAAATATACCACTGGTATTTCACCTGTGTCTCTGCTGGACAGGGAAAACAGGTGCTGACTTTGTGGAAACATGGGTGAAATTCTTGGCTAGGCTTATAAGGGCCTCCAGGCCAATAGCCTAGTATTGTCCTATGAACCTATGAACCTATGAAAAGTATCTACTGACATAACATTACACTTTGAACCAGTGTCTACTTTGAGTTTGGTGGATTTACCATTAACCTGGACAGTACAAAACACTTGATTTCTTGCCAACAAATTCACTGCATCAACCTTTTCACCAACTACAGATACATCATCTACATAGAAAGTAGACTGCTGCATTTCTACTTGATCAGTTTGGTTTCTTGAGTGACCTTTCTTTATAACTGTGTGAAGCTTACTTGATTTGCAAAACTTTTGGAAATTATTCCATTTTTTACACTTGCGGCATTGCTAACCAAATGCTAAGCACTTCTCTCTTTTAGACTCATGATTGACTCCACAGTTATGACAGTTAACAATAAGGTTGGACTTGGGTTTTGCTGACTCATGCTTGTAGTACACTGGGCATGCACCTCTCTTAGAACTTGCTGGTAAACTACGTGTTTTCTCTGGCAAACCAGCAGGAACTGTGGCTGTCATGTGCTTAGGCCTGTTTCTGTTTGCCACTTGTTGCATACTATCTACATTTACTCTAGAGCTTGTAAAACCATACTCGTGTCACTTACAAACATACTTGTTTGCCTTTCTGTAACTTCATGGATTTGACAAATCTCTGTAGCTTTGCTTAATGTTAAATCACTGTCACAAAGCAAAATCTTTCTCACTGCAGCACTATTAATACCACACATAAGCCTGTCCTTTATCAACTCATCTTTTAATTCACCAAACCAATACGTTTTAGCTTTGTTTTTCAGGTCAGTTATATAAGCTGCAAATGTTTCCCCTGGTTTCTGATCTCTGGTGTAAAACAAGTGCCTCTCTAATGTAATATTTGCCTGGGAGTTACACATCTCTCTCAATTTGCGCTTCAAACACTCAAGATCTTCCCTTGATTCAGCCTGTACAACAATATGATGGTTTTCACCTTCTCCTTCATATACTGCTGGTGCATACACAAATGAACGCTCTCTTTCTATGGCCTCTGACCAAGCTAGGTTCAGCAAAATGAATGCCCTAGTGTGTGCATCTTTGTCTGAATAAGCTGCTTGTATAAAACTATCGCACTCCTGCTCAAATATTTTCCAGTTCTCTCCAATATTCTGATCAAATACAAGTGGTGAGGGCTTTTGAATTCCACCTGCCATATTAACACATACCATTGAAGGGTTTTGCAAATATGCATGAACATACACACGTATACATATGCCAGAAATTTATGCCAGTACTTGTAACTATGCCCAGTAACACAATAAGCCTCTGAATAACTGAACTTTGTGAAATAAGTCTACCAGGCACTGTAATACTCTTTAAATCACCATACTGTAAGAAATTGACCCTTATCAGTGTAAGAAACATTTCAAATAACTGCACTGTGCAAAAGATCTGGACAGGAGAAGCTCAAAGTAAGAAACATTTTGAAGCAATTGCATTTTGCAAATAAACAGTACACAGCATGCTGAAACTTCCCCAAAATGACAGTACTTCACTAAGTAACTCTTTACAGTACAAGACACACTCTGTAATGGCGGCACCCAGCACAAGAAACTTTTTGAAATAGCTGTACTTCGTACTTCATGAAATAGTTGCACTTTGCACACTAACAAACTCTTCAGAATAAATACACAGTAATAAAAACACACTGTAAGGACTTTTGCACACTTTGAGATACTTCAAATAACTTTAGTTATGCCCTGAATACAACATGAAATCATAGTTATGCCCAAACACAGTGCTTTGTCCAAAAACATGCAGTCACTTTGCTTTATTCATGCTTAATGTGCTCTTTTTTATGCCCTTATTATATTTGTTTTGTTTGTTTAATCTCTTTTCATGCCCATTGTACTTTTCTTGCTTCTGTTTTACTCTAAACATGCCCATTTTGCTTTAAACATACTCGTTTTGCAATTCCGATATGATTTCTGACCCTTTATGAGCTTTTCTCACAGTTGTTTTATCAAATAACTTAATCTTAAACATTTTGCATAATCAATGAACCTTTTGTGCCTTTTCACTTGTTTAATAATGTGGCTTCTGCCCTTGTAATGCTCCATTTAATCTTTTTCATAAAATAAACTGTTTGTGCAATTTTTCGTTACCCTTGGTGCTTTTTTGGCTCCCTTTCATGCTTGTTTCCCTTGGTTTACCATCACTGTTATCGCTGCACCTCATGGCTCTGAATATCAGTCTCTGGAATCCCTCTTCTGACTCCAGTCACTCATCTAGTCAGGACACAATAGACAAGACTTTGTGGGTTCTGTTCAAGCAGCTTTATTATGTACAAACACATCAGGATTGAGGCTTAATACTTTAACTTAGATAAGCTTGTAAACAAACTAGCTATCACATGTTCACTCTCTGGCTGCACTCTCAAAATTGCACTGAGTATAGCACAATATATATATATATATATATATATATATATATATATATATATACACATACATACACACATTCAGTCCTTGAAACGCTTCTTAAAGACAGAGCACACACACTCTGTTCTATGCATTATATCTGAACTGGGCACAAAGCTGCCCTTTCTTAAGCAGATGTGTTCTGCTAGCCACATACCAGTATCAGCTGCCATGGTTGCACCAACTTCATAATCAACTCCTACGAATTGTGATAGCATCTGTAAAAGCTACTCTCCATCATATAGATCTGACATTTGTTCCATTGTTTTTGCATTAACCCCTTCCATCCACCTATATAAATACTTGCCAGTCTTTATGTAAGTTAGCATATTTGTCACTTGTTTCCTCTTGGCAACCTCTAAATTTAGCTTTTCAGCTTTAGGAGTTGGCTTGAATCATGATGTAGTTTATACTGCTTTGACAGCTTCATAATCTCTGCTGTCCTGCTTGTCGATTTACTAATGCATTTAAAGCTTTACCCATGACAGGGGTATCAGTAGTAAACATCAGTCCTTTAAGTCATCATGATTCACACTCATTTTAAAGCTTTCTAGAAACTGCAGAAATCATAACCCTTCAGAGAGTACAACAGTGACAACCATAGCAACATGGGCCGAGTGCTCAGTTCCTTTACAACCTGGAGACCATTGCAGTTCTCTTTCACAGTGGCTGTTCTTCTCATTCTATTATTTTTCACTTTCTCCCTCACTCTGCACATTTCCTTTGAACCAGCAGCAGTTCATTATATATTAAACGCTCATACTCATCTCTCTCTCAGTCCTTCACCTGCAACCCTCCTCTCTCTCACACTAGCCAGCTTACTTTAGTATGTTTTAGTTTAGCCTTATAACCTCATATTCATCTGCATCCTTTATTTCAGTCTATACAGTCTGTTATATAATTAAACGTCAGAAATTTGGCACCAGCCAAATGGAACCTCTAAAAAGCCAACATTTCAAATAGACAACTGCAGAAACTGGAGAAGAATGGAAAATATAATAATCCAATTGTTAACTAGGTAGGCCCACTGGACACACAGACCCTTTTTGGAGGGACCCAGGAGCAATGTCTGGTTAAGTGACTTGCCCTAGGTCATACAGCAAGCAAATAATGGCTGACAGAATCAAACCCTGTACCACAGGAGCTACATATGTAAGTCTTAAACTCTGTGCTAACTGCCAGACTACAATTGTCATGCATCCACTTGTGTTTTTCTTTCCTCCCAAGCAGGGCAGCCTTAGATATAAGCCAGCTAGACACCTTCCTAGGGTGCCATGCTGCTGTGGGTGCAATTTCCATATTTATTTATTTTTAAAGCAATGAAATACTATGTTTCTAATAAATAAATAAATAAATAAAGCACCGCTGTTAAAATGAAATGCACCCATAGCATGACAGGTGCCTCAGAGGGATAGTGCTCTACTTGACTAAACCATTCAAGTCAAGTCAGGTCACGTTAGACTTGAAAATTGCAAGGTTATGGAGCAGAGACTTCACACAGATTTCAAATATAGATGCAAAGCCAAATGATGCATACCTCTTCTTCAGTCAGGTCATATTACATGAACCCTGCAGCTCTCACACACCCATTTATTCATGTTTCATTCCTCCCTATCTCATCTTGTCATCTCCTCACTTATTGCCTCTCATTCATCTTCCCTCCTTCTTCTCTTTGCATCTCTCAAACTTTTTTTCTTTCTACTACTCTTCCCTAAGCATTCCCCTCTCACCATCTCTGTCTTCTTCCCATGATATCCTTTCCTACAACTGTTCTCACTTGCCTGTTCTAATGTCTTCATACCTTTCAATATAAACTGCATGCTGCTATCCCTGTAGCATAAGCAGTCTCAGTGATTATGGCTACATCTTATCGAAAAAGATCTGATAAGCGTAATTCCATGTTTCCATCCATGTTTTAACTTAGTAAACTGCTTCTTCAACTAAATGTGCTATCCCAGTAAACAAATATACATAAATAAAAATAAATAACTACATTTCAAATGTGTGGCTTTCCTAACAGGCATCTTTATCAATGTACCAGAAAAACAAACATTTTATGAGGGACCACTCCAAAATATGAGATAAAATCAAGGACATTCTGAAAAATTCTGGGCAGTGAATGGAATGATGTGAAGAGAGAAACAGTGAGATAAGTAATATTATTTTTAAATGATGCTGGCAGTGATTGAACAGATATTTTCTGCAATTTTTGTTTTGTGAATTGTAAAAGTTCAAGATAAAGCCAAAAATTATTAGGAGTAGGATGGGTGGAGCAAAGGCCCAAAATCAGGGGCATATTTTAAATATTACTCTAATTTGTCAGGGATATATTTTAGATATTACTCTAATTAATATTCTAATTTATCTGAAACACTAATATAGCAACAGGTTTTGTGTATCAGGATGCAAATTAAACTTCTACTGCTCACCCTCATTTCTCTCTCCTCCCCCAAAAAATACCTTTAATAAACTGTCAAACAACAAGTTCAATATAGAACTGGTATCCCACACCTAACTACTAGGTGTGATTATAGACGACCACCTGAAATTTGATCTTTACCTTCAACAAGCCATAAAGAAGACACTCCAAAAGCTAGGCTGCTAGACAAACAAAGCCAATATTTTCTACTCCTCACCCAATTATATGCTTCTCCTGTCCTAACTAATTTTAACACCTCTCTATTAGCCAAACTAGAGCAATGCTTCAATAAAGTAGCTAAATTTGCAACCAACCAACCAATATAGATCACATCACTGCCTCTCTCAATAACAAATAAACTGGCTCAAACTAAATTTTCTGCTGTACTCAATTAATTGCAACCTTCAAACTGCTGCACAAACCTGAAAAATTAAAATCTCTTCACACCATCATTCAACCTTACACTACTAAGAGACCTCTGTACTCCACTGATAAATCATTACCCTCCAAAACTAAACCTAATAACAATACAAGAGACTCCCTGGATTTCCGCTGCATTGTTAATAGTTGGAAAACCATCCCACTTCACTTAAGAACAGTCTGCAACTTGAAACTTTAAATGCAAACAGATGCAACACCTGATAGATAAATTTATTTGTTTATTTATTTATTTATTTACATTTGTTTACTGGGAAATTCCAATTGGACACAGGACCTTTTTCAACTGAGGCCCGGGGAAAAAAGCTCCATAGAGAAACAAATGAGCAGCAGAGTACATGAAGAACAACTGAATATACATACAATAGCAAATAATACATACTGCAGCAAACATTAGCTATATATACAATATGAAACATAGTAATGAACAGATATACCAATATCTAGGTAAAGGCTAGGCATAAAGGTAGGATGTGTATGCAGATAGCACTAAGCTGAAATGGATACTGTTCTAAGCTCCTATACCTAAATCTTATATACAAATATTGCACTAAACTCAAGCAGATATAAAGCAGAGGCTCCACACGAAGGTGGAACTAGCTAGAAGGGCTAATGGGATGGAAGGGGAAGGAGGAGGACTGAGTGAGTAGTGTACATGGTAGTGAGAAAAAGCTAGGTGTAAGTCAGTTGGATGTGTATTTGGTGTTGAGATGAAGTGAGGTAGTTAAGCATGTTATAACAGGTCTGAGAGATTGAGTGAGGAGGGAAGGGGAGGGTAAAGGGTGAGCCAGAAGCTGCAGAGGAAGGAATGCAATGATCACACGGTGTGAGGCAGGGTGGCTAGGGGAGGGGAGAGGAAGGGGAGGTAAAAGGATGGTTACTAGTCGGGACTGGTGCATGGGCATAACCAGGCACTTTTTAAGTGAGATTTTAGTGCAGTCTTGAAGTGATTGCAAGAAGGGAGTGTGGTTATAGAGGGGGGGAGATTGTTCCATAATCTGGATATGATGCAGCAGAATAGTCCTTCTTCCACTGAGTTCTTGGGTTTGGCCACTAGAAGTAGATTTTTGCTGCTGGGGTGTAGTGGTCTAGTGGATCAGTAGGGCTGGAGAAGGTTTTGAAGGGATAGGACTTTAAGGGGATAGTTTAGTAACTTGTGGGCAGGAAAGAGTTGATTCAGGTGAAGACTTTGAGGGAGTTCAAGCCGGTCAAGTTCTCTAACTGAGATACAGTGGTGACTGCGATAAGATGCACCAGTGGCAAACTCAGCAATTTTATTGTAGCAAGCCTCAAGCTTGTTTAGGTCTGTTTGTCTAAGGTAGGTAAGTATAGGAGAGGCATAGAGTATAGTGGAGTTTAGATGGGAATTGGCAGCAGAAATTCTGGCTGGCTTGGTGAGGAATTGTTTGTTTCTGTACAATGCACCTATTTTTTGTGAACCTTTTTTATGGTAAGAGAAATGTGAGTCTCAGATTTGAGATTGTTATCAATCTCAGCACCAAGTAGTTTTGTGTGCTCTGTTGGGGAGATGATGGTATTGTCTTTGGCTAGAATATTTAAATGGGGGATAACTGGATTACATTTAGTGGGTTGTAAGATAAGGAGTTTGGTCTTGCTCAGGTTGAGTAATAACTGGGCATTAGATAGCCAGCTTTCTACAGATGAAAAGGCTTCCTGGGTGATCTTGTGAAGTTCAGGTATAGTTGGGGCTGAGCAGATGATGGTGGAGTCATCTACATACTGTAGAAGAAAAGCATGCTTGGTGGCTGTGAATAGATCATTGGTGAAGAGTGAGAATATTAGGGGACCAAGGATGGAGCCTTGGGGAACACTGAGTGTTACAGGAAGTTGAGGAGATAGGTGATTATGCCAGACAACTGATTGTTGGTGGCCAGTTAAATGGCTCTGCTTCTATGCCACCCCGGTTAAACTGGTACTAATAAAGCTCTATGAATTTGTGCACTAACTGTCTGCTGCACAAAACTTAATTGTACCATTATCATAAAGATAGCTTCCTATATAAACTCTTCTCCGTTATATTCCTTGGGCCTCCTCCCTTCCTTCCTTTCTTTGGGATGTTTTAACTGTTTATCTTCTTATGTTCTAGATTTTGAATGATTCTTTACAGTAGCAAATATTCTTATGATCTATGCATCCTGATGATAGTGCACTATATTTACCTCCCTGCATTTAAAAAAATATATATTCATAGACAACCCATATAATTGTTATTTTTAATCAAAACTGTTTGTAAATGATATAACTGATGTCAGGGATGTCTGAATAATGGAACTGTTGCTCATTAATGAAACTGATTGTAAATGATGAAGCAAATGGTGTCCATGATGCCTGTAAAATTGAGCTTTTTTCCCAAGGCCTCCACTGAAAAAATGGCCGACTTTCCTGGAAAATAAATATCAGTAAATAAATATATTTTCTGAACAATAAGAAATATTAAGCACTAATGTCTGGTATCACTGTTTGACTATAATCCTTGCTGATTTACCAAAAAAATCACACATTTTACGATAGTCACAGCAGCAGCTGGAGTATCAGGCACAATCCAGGAGAGAGTTTAGAGGAATGCTGGGTGGCTTTTGCAGGACTAGGATAGAATAAGATTTGGGTTTTTTCATATAAAAACCTGGTCATCTGCACATACAAAATAGTGATATTTGCTGGAGCTGTCTGTGGTAGAAAACAAGAATTGTTAGTGTGGAGCAAAGGTAAATTTATTATATAACTATCAGATGTCATGGCTATAAACGGTGGATAGGAATTGGGCTTGGCTGGATGATAGTAATTGACTCTTGTCATTTTCTGAATTTAAGCTGTCACTAACTGGCTTTGCAGGACTGGTGTATATTTGTTGAGTAGTGAGAAGAACTACTTAACTAAATATCTGATCTGCACAGACAAAGTAAGTATAATTGCTATCCATGGAGGAAAATGGCTAGCTCTGTTATTTGCTTATTATTCTGGATTTGCAGGACTAATGTGATTTGTGTGAAGCACAGGAATATTTTAATATGTGGCAATCTGTTTGGAGCAAAGGTGAAGTGGATTACGTGGCCATCTTTTATCACAATCCAACTTCTGAATTGTACGTAGAAGTGGTTATACCTGCTTGCTGCCATCTGGATGGACTTAACCTTTTCCTTATGTCATTTTCTAAGTTTAAGCAGTCATCTTACTCACAAAAAAATAAAAATAAACAATGAGAGATAAAATGAATTGCAGAATACCTAGGCCTTCAGAGTTTCTGAGAGACTGGTAGCTCCCATACACCAAGACAGTAGAAGTGGATTTCAACATGGGCTTAGTAGTGACTTCTGCCCTGAACCATACCTTATATAAAACCAGCACTCCTCAAATGTGCACACAGAAGGTCTCAGTAGCCTGTGTGGGTTGTAGAGGATGATGTCATTTTTTTTTAAGTTTCCCCCACAACTTCAGAAGTCTGGGGACAGTGTGGTCATTAGTTCTTTAACTTTCTTCACAAACTTCAGAGGGTGCACAGAGAGTCATTAAGTTTGTATAGGAGCACTGTACTGTCTTGAAGTAAAAAGTTGGAAACATTACTGTAATTATTTTTTATCACTTTCATTGCAAACAATCATCAGATGCATATGTAGATGGCTATCTTTTGGTGGAGGGTAAAGAAGCATTTTGTTTATATATGTCTGACAACAAATATGTTATTTTTTCAGTTTTGTCCAAGTCTGACATCAAAAGGGTACACAGAAGATGCCTAACTTTTGTGGGTATGGGTGAGAAGGCATGCTGTATATACACATAACAGCAGCAACTTGAAATATAAGTTGATATCTGTGTCTTAATTTTCATCCCAATTTAAAAGCAAAGAAAGAAATACAGAGAAAGTGACTACCTTTTTTTGAGAGGAATGGGGAGGCAGGTACTATTCCCATGTATTATTTACATATAATAACAAGCTTTTGTCTTCTTCATGTATTGTGAACTGCTATTTGGTCAGGTCAACTTTTAGCATTAAGCCTTGGACACAACTTATTTCTTCCTTGAAATTAAAAAAAAGTATGATTGATTTTCTTTCCTTATGCATGATTTTTGTCTAGGTCATCAATGGGTCAAACGGTTGGAGAAAAACTCAAAAACGTACCTCAGAACATCTAAACCCAATAGTTTCTGGATGCCTAGCAAGCCCTAGAACCCCAGCTTAATTTAGTTATCATAGTGTAGTCTTAGTTAATTAGGGTGTGTTGAAAGGATTCAGGAATAAAAAACAAAGTTGAAGAGCAAGATTTCACTTAATTATGATTTATGTTCAGGCTATCACTGGATTTAAAGGTTATTTTAAAAAAACAGTGAAATGTGCCTCAAAGCAACTAGAATACTCATGGCTTATGTGGCCGCCAGATCACTGGCTTAATTCAGTTGTTTCCTCAACAGTTATCAGAGTGCAGTCTTGCCTACTTAAAATGTGTTGAATGAATCACTAAATGCAGGGAAAAAATAAAGAGTAAATCAAACTTAGAAAGTGGAAGAAAAAAATAATTTGGATGGTATAGTTAGGTTGGCAATGTTGGCATCAGGTGACGTGGAGGACAGTGGATAGCAAGGGGGGGGTCTCATAGGTTCATAGGTTCATTGGTAGGTACTAGGCTATTGGCCTTAGGCCTATATAAGCCTAGCCAAAAAAGGTACCCTGGCTTTCACCACCCAAGAAAATTATTTCCCTGTAACCCTGTTGAGCAGAGCCCCAGAGGTGATCCCGAGGTTGAATTTCCTATTTCCCATCCAATCATCAAGATTTTTCTTGAAGAGTGTTAATGAGGAGCTTTGTTTGATATAGATAGGTAGTTTGTTCCAGAGTATGGGAAGTCTCTGGGACATGAATCTATCCCTCCAGCATGTTTTGTTTATTGTGGTGACAAGGTTTAGGTCCCTAGAGCATGTAGCTCGGAGGGATTGGGATTTCTAAGTGGAGCATGTCCAACAGCTCTGGGTTTGAGATAGCTTTGTATGTTAGGCAGAGATCGCTTCTGAGTATTCGATATGCGATGGAGTAAAGTTGGAATTTTTTGAGACGGTCTGCGTAGGGCATCTGTTTGAGGCCGGTAATCCTCTTTGTGAGGTATTTCTGCTGCCTTTCCAGTTGTTGTAGATGTCTTGTGAGGTACATACCAAAAGGTACTCTATAATGGGTCTAATGAGTGATGAGTAGAGGGGAACAATGACCTCTTTTTTTCCTGGATGAGAAACCTTTTGTGATGAGGTGTGCCATGTAGAAGGATTTCCTGACTACTGTGGCGATGTGATTATCAAAGGAGAGACTACTGTCCACCTGTGTCCCAAGGTCTCTTATCACACTTTCAGTGTTAAGTAGACTACCACCTATGTGGTAGCTCATGGGTAAAGAGTTTTAACCAAAGGGGATGACAATGCAATTTTTGGCATTGAGCTTGAGGCCATGGCTTTGACACCAGACATCTGTCTCAGTGAGGCTCTTTTGTAGGATGTCCACAACATTAGGAGTTTTGATTAGGGCTCCTAGTTTGCAGTCATCTGCGAACTTTGTTAGCCAAAGACCTTCTGTGTTAGCCTGTACTTCAGAAAAGTAGATACCAAACAGGAGAGAACCCAGGACTGAACCCTGTTGTACTCCACTTGTCACTGGTCTGAAGTCGGATTTGGAGTCTGCTACTTTCACAGTGTGGATTCAGTCAGTGAACCAGTTGGCAACCCATCTTGTGACATAGGGATTTATACCTAGTTTAGTGAGTTTATCTAAAATTCCAGAGTGGGGGATGGTGTCAAAAGACTTGGCGAGATCTAGATAGGCTGTGTGAACCACCTTACCCTCGTCTATGGCTTTGGTAACTGCTTCAAAGAAGTCTGTCAGGTTTAGGAGACATGATCTGCCTTTTACAAACCCAAACTGGGTGGGGTCCAGAGTTTGGCGATTACCAATGTCTTTGTTTATAAGTTCCATGATGATACGTTCCATGGCCTTGCAGACCAGGCTCATTAGGCTAATGGGGCATTAGTTCCCGGGGTCCGTGGTGGCTCCCCTTTTGTGGAGTGGGATAACTGCCGCTGTGCACCATTCAGTGGGCACAAAGCCTGAGGTGAGGCTAATACTGAACATGGTGCTTAGGTGGGGTGCCAGTTCATTCTGTAGTTTGTGTAGAACACAGCCTGGGATGTTGTCAGGTCCCATGGATGCTGTGTTCTTGGCTTTGGAGAGTGTGTTTTTTACCTGTGCAGCCATGATTACAGGAGCTTTGCATTCTTCCGGTATAGAGATGGCCCCTTTAGGGGGTGAGAGAGGGGTGAAGTTAGCACTGAACCTATCTGCCAGGATGCTGACAATATCAGTTGGTTCTGTATATTTAGTGCCATTGTGCTGCAACTCAGAGCAGATCTGAGTGTTGCCATTGAGATTCTTGACATAGCTATAGAATGCTTTGTGGTTGTCTTTAGAATCAGTGGCGATTTTGTTTTCATAACTAGCTTTGGAGGATTTTATGAGGATCTCAGCTTCTTACTGAGGCTGACCAGGGAGTTCCTCCAATCATGGGATTTTACTCTTTTTTGGAACAGTTTCTTTCTTCTCTTGTAGAGTTTGTTTATGGCAGGGGATGACCAGATTGACTTCCTTTTTTTGGAGGATAGCATCTTGGTTCTGTTAGGGAGAGCACGATCCATGCTCTCGTGTAAGTGCTTATAAAGTGCATTTGTGTAGGATTCAGCAGTCATACCTCTATTGTCCATCTGCATGGGTGTCGTGAAGTTTGCCACTTCTGTCTTAAGAAGTGTGAAGTTGGCTTTGGAGAAATTATTTTACAGAGGTTTCCCTAATTGTGGTGGGGGCGGGATGTGGATGTCTAGGGTGATTAGCTTGTGGTCAGATCTGACCAATAAGGAATTGACTTCTGGTGTGGAACACCGGTCGCCCGTGTTGGCAATGACCAAGTCTAGGATATTGCTGCCCCTGGTGGGGGTGTGGATAAGTTGATCCAAGATGTTGGAATTTATGAATTCCAGAAAATGTTGAGCAAAAGAGTTGGTACATGAGTACTTTTCCCAGTTAATGGAGGGGTAGTTGAAATTGCCCATTATGAGGGTGGTTGAAATGGCCCATTATGAGGGTCTCCATAGAGACACTTCACCTGGAGTGTCAGTTCATCTAAGGCCAGCCCTGGTCCCAGGTCAAGGGTAGTCTAGCCAAGTGTATTCATATGTTCCTGCTTTTACCCTAACATTTAATTACACACCAGTTTGATTCTTACTCCAGGATGCACAATAACTAAACAGATATAAACTATGATCAATATTTACTATTGCTCATCTTTTTACTAAAAAGCAAGCAAAAGGGGCTTCAAAAGACATATGACCTGCATAAAAAGATAAAGAAGAGAATCCTTCTTGAGAAAAAAGAGCAGGCCTCAAACACATGCTACATTTTTCTTAAACAGCTAGTAAGATTCATTTTCTATAACTGAAAAAAACACAACCTAATTTAAGCTGCACTACTGACTAATAAGCTGCCTGAAGGAGGTATCCCCTTCAAAATATGACTTTAGTGTTTTATGCAAATATAAAATTAGATGTGACTTTAATACCTAGTAAAGAATGTGAAATAAAATATGTAGACTGAATTGAGCTTTGTAAAAACCCACAAATGTAAACCCACGTAGGATTTGAATTTAAATATATCCGAGGTCCTAGTCAGTGGAAGTATAAAATGTTGTCATACAATGGTTTGAATGCTAAATAATTTATAAATTAAATATTCTGCCTCAGTATTCAATAAAAAATTCTTGCTTATAGTATATTACAGCTTTTTACATAAATATTTATAGATATGTAAACATGTTCCTGACATATAGTTTTTACATGTTCCTGACTTATATAGTTTTTATATAGTTGCAAATATGTTCAAATGCACGTAATGGAACATGTAGTAACTGCTGCTGACAGAAAATAGTCTGTTCTTCTCTTAGAAAAAAAGAGGCAAAAAATAAATGTTGTTTAGTGCAGATAGGGGCCGAGGGTGTGATAAAACAGACATTAATTTTTAGTACTATTTTATATGTATTTGTTGCAAATCCACTTGAGAGAACTAAACGTGTTACATAATTGGACAGTATTTTAGTATATGTACTGCCTATCAGTTTGAGGTAGAAAATTATATATTTCTCAGTAATATATCTCTAAATACTCCAAATGAGAAAACATAAAGCACTAATACTAGTAAAGTGAAATAGACTACATTAAACACATTGACAATTTCCTCATTTTATATACTAAATTATATAAATCCATTTATATAGAAACTTATAACATGTGAATAAGGACCTAAAGTGATAGCAGGGGGAACATAATTTTACACTTATCTGCTGCATATCAACTCAAGACAAGCAGCAAAAGGACATAACTACTTTATCTAACTACAGGCATTCAGTATGCACAATACTAAAAGTCTGCATATTTGTGTAGGCTAACTATTGTATGCCTTCCATACATTCACTCCTAGTGATACCTCCAAGTGAATAAAATATCAGCTGTCCACATTTACATTAATAACTGCAAAACCATGTTTAGTGAAGTTAAAGAGATATTAACTACTATCCATATACCAAATTGATCTAAATATTTTACCTACCAAGCAACACAAATAAAATGTTAAGTTTCATATAAATGCTGCATTAGCAAAATACTTGTGGCAGCATTTGTGTAGCTGAGGTTCTCTGAATTGCTTATAGTGAATGCATTATGATGCACTATAACACCAGCAACCTAATCCCACTGTAAATATGAATTTGTGCTAATGGTTCTAGAGACATACATGTTTGTATTTAAACTATAAATTATGAGGCTATGGCATGATTCTTTTAAAAATGCTCAGGTTATACACAGTAGCATTTAGATTATAAACTTCTAGGATTCCATTAGAGAGAATGACTTAATAGGGCAAACAAATAATTTTAAAATATGCTGGGATGCAAACAGATATTCACCTATCAGAAGTTGGAACAGACTAATTCTTTCACATGTTCTGCTAGAACAAAGTGTAAATTTAAAATTAGCCTGCAAAAAGGTATATGTGTGTATATTCATAGGTTTAGAGGACAATACTAGGCTATTGGCCCAGAGGTGTTTATAAGCCTAACAAAGAATTTTGCCCATGTTTCCACAAGGTCAGCACCTGTTTCTCCTGTTCAGCAGGGAAACAGGTGGGATCCCAGGGGTTTATTTCTTGTTTTCCATCCAGTCATCCAGGTTCCCCTTAAAGAGAGCTAGTGAGGTACTCTACTTGACACGGAGAGGGAGTCTATTCCAAAGATGGGGGAGTCTTTGGGATACAAATCTATCCAGCCAGCAAGTTCTATTAATGTCATAGACCAGGTTGAGAGCTTGCTTGCGGGTTGCGCGAGTGGAGTCTGACTTATGGATATGCAGTAACTCCATCAAGGCTGGGTCTGAAATGGCCTCGTATGACAGACACAGGTCACCTCAGAACAGTCTGTACAAGAATGAGTAGAGGGACAGGGCTTTAACCTATCTGTATTGAATAGGTGTTTGAGACCCTGGATTTTCCTGGTCAGGAACCTCTGTGGTCTCCCCAGCTGCTGCATGTGCTTGGCAAGGTACATGCCGAAGGGGGCATTGTATTCGATAATGGGTCTGATAAGGGAGGAGTACAGGGATGTTATGACCTCCTTTTTCCTGGTTTAAATACCCTTACTTATGAGGTGGGCCAAGTAGAAAGCCTTCCTTACAATGGAGGCAACATGGTGGTCAAAAGTCAGTTTGCTATCAACCTGGGTGCCCAAGTCCCTCACGACTGATTGCATGCTTAGCACATTGTTATTAATGTGATAATTAGTGGGGGGTGCCATTTTCCCCAAAGGGGGTAATGATGTATTTCTTGGCATTCAGTTTGAGGCCATGCTTCTGGCACCAGTCATTAGTTTGTTTAAGGCACTATTGGAGGATATTCACATCACTAGGGGAGTTTAAGACAGCACCCAGCTTGCCGTCATCTGCAAACTTGGTCAGTCACAGACCACTGGTTTTGGCTTGCACTTCAGAAAAGTATATCCCAAACAGTAGATGCCCCAAGACTGATCTTTGGAGTATGATGCTTGTTACAGATGTACTACTAGAGGTGGCTTCTATTATTTTAACTGAGTGGGGTCTATCAGTGAGTCATTTAGTTACCAATCTGGTAACATACAGTTTGATGCCTAGATGGGTGAATTTATCTATTATGCCTGAGTGGGTAATAGTGTCAAAGGGTTTGGCTAGGTCAAGGTAGGCAGTGTGCACCGTCTTCTCCTCTTCCATGGCTTTGGTGACTGTTTCAAAGAAGTCAACCAAGTTTAACAGGCATGATCTCCCTTTCACAAAACCAAACTATGTGTGGGTCAAACATCTGGAGGTTGCCAATGTCCTTGTTTATAAGATCCATGATAATGCATTCCATGGTCATGCAGATCAGGCTAGTTAGGCTGATGGGCCTATAATTGCCTGGGTCAGTGGACGCTCCACCTTTATGTAGAGGAATGACAGTGGCTGTCCTCCATTCTGCTGGGATATAGTCAGTGCTCAGGCTTTGGTTGAATAGGGTGCCTAATGGTTCTGAGAGCTCATGCCTGAGTTCATGTGGGACGCAGCCAGGAATACTGTCGAGTCTCATGGAGGCTGTATTGAAAGGGCATTAAAGACCTGCTCTCTGGTGATGAGGGGAGGGGGGCAGGTGCTGGGCATGTCCTGGTTTACTGATGATGGGGACAGGGGGGTAAAGTTTTCACTGAACCTGTCTGCCAGAAGGTTGGCTATATCTACCGCATTTGTGTATGTGGTGTTCTTGACCACCAGTTCAGAGCAGATTTGGGAGTTACCTTTGAGACTGCAGATGTATGTGAAGAAGGCCTTGTGATTGTCCTCAGTGGATGTAGCCAATTTGAACTCAAAGTTAGCCGTAGAGGATTTCACCACTGACCTTATTTGCTTGTTCAGACAAAGGAGAGATTGCTTCCAACTTGACACTTGCTCCTTCTTAGACCTGGGCAGCAATTTTTTTCTTTTATTATAGAGTTTGTTATTGCTGCTGTTCACTAGACAGGTTTACTCTTCCTTGAGGAAGATGATTTGGTCCTGTCTGGTATTGCTGAGTCCATGCAGCTATTTAGGTGCTCATATATCTTTTTTTTGTTTTTTTTTGTGTGCGTAAGCTTGGACATTAGTGCTAGTTCCAATTGAAGGATTGGTGACTGTGAAACTACTTATACCTGCTCTCAGGGGGATGTAGTCAGCTTTGGAAAAGTTTTTTTGTTTGACGCTGGCAAGGGGGAGGGTGGTGACTTTGAAAGTGATCGCTTTATGGTCACATCTTACCAAGGACAATGACACTGTAGGGGTGCTACAGTGGCTACTCATGTTGGTTAGTACCAGATTCAGGATATTTTCACCTCTCATGGGGGACAACAACCAGCTGATCCAATGCATTGGAACTGATAAAGTTGAGGAATCTCTGGGCATTCATGTTTGGGCTAAAATAGGTCTTCCACTCTATGGTTGGGTAGTTAAAGTCACCCAGGATCAGGGTAGAAGGTTGAATCTCAATGGATTCAAGTAACTCCAGATAGGTGGAGTGGATGTCCTGAGTCATGGTTGGGAGTCTGCAGCTAGCTATGATTTGAATTGATGTTTTGGTCAACAGTTAAGTGCACCTGGAGTGTCTCCTGTATGTCATACTGTTTGACCAGCCTGGAGGAGTGTATGTCTTTGATAAATATTGAAACTCTACCTCCTTTGGCTTTGTAGCCCTCTGTTTGGGGTCTGAAATTATGGTAGGACAAGTAACCTGGCAAGGCTGGGGTGGTCTCCGCAGCTTTGAACCAGGTTTCAGTGACACAAATGTTAGCATCTTCCAGGGTGAGGAATGCTTGCAATGAGTGCAGTTCCATGTTAAGAATCCTAGCATTCAGCAACATGACCTTTAACTTTCGTTTAGAAGAATTTTTCACATTGGTAATTCTGTCCTCATGACTTTGCCTAAAAAGGCACTATGGGAGAGGCAAGAGCCTTTGTCAGAAGCCTGAAGCCCAGGGCAGACAGATGAAGGCCATCTCTGGCAAAGCATTGTGGTCTGTCAATCATGTCCTCCCAGGCTGTCAGGTACTGGATCCCCTTGGAATGACACCAGAAACTAAGCCAGTTGTTAAGGTCAATCATTTTCTGTTTCTTGTGAGGCATCATTCTAGATGACTGTAGGATGCTGATTAAGGCTAGGGCCATACCTGCCTAGGACACATATTCAGCAGGCTCAATCATGTCTCTCTTCATATAGTCCAAAAGGGTACGTCTCAAGTTGTTCACACCAATGAGTGTTGGTGTGAACGTTCTTGAGAGACTTGAGTGCATGCGTAATATGCTGAATTCTAGCACCTGACAAGCAACTTACTGTGACTTTCACCTTGTCTAGCCTGGTGAGGGGCTCATCTGTGTGATTCACAATACAGCCTCCTATGACTAGTATGTTGGGTTTGTAGCTCGGCCTTAGAGGCTGTGAGACACAGGCATGTGTACTAACAGCCAACACAAGATGGTGTAGTAGGAAACACAGAAGTCACACAAACAGATCTGGATGCAGCAAAACCTGTAATCATACTATGCTAAGGCTATTTAACTCTCTTTAGGTCAATTTAACACAGGAGAAAAGATACACACTTAAATATAACAGCAGAACAGTTCACACTCAGTTAATTAAACAGTTTAATAGTAAAACAGTGAAAAACTAAAGTGTAGATGTAATGCAAGTTAATAAAACAAAAGAGTTAATCGAACACAATTGCAGTATAAGTCAGAATAAACTGAAAAATGGCATTTAGTTTTGTAGATTCTCTCACCAGCCTTAAAATCAGCACAGGGTAGATGCAGAACAATTTAATCAGGCTACCAACAAGCAGTATCAAATGCAGCAGATTAAATGCAATTGAACCCCTAAGCACAAGCAGCAAACTAAAGTAGGAAGAGGCACATTTTTTGTTAAGTAAAAAGGGAGGAAACAGAAGATAATTCAAGGTTAAGAAGCTAAAGGAGTGGGCCTTCACAACTGATCTCACTGTACTCAGTAGAATGAGCTGCTGCAATTGCTGGGTCTTCACAACTGATCTCACTGTGCTCAGTAGAATGAGCTGATGCAATGGGTGGGTCTTCACAACTGATCTCACTGTGCTCAGTAGAATGAGCTGATGCAATGGGACTGGGAGGAATGTCCAATATCAAATTTATAGTAGAGACAGGCAACTCAAAAGCCACCATGCTTTAAGATCAGAACAACAGTTGGGCAGGCAGGTGGGGAGATAAGATCAGAACAGAGGCAATTATTCAACTCACTAAAACTAAAATACAGTTGTACAGTTTAAACAGATATGCAGCAAATATTGTTTTAGTTAATCAGAAGTGCAGAAAACAGTTGAAAATAAGCACTTATATTTTGTAGTCTCACAGCAGGTTTTTGGAAAACAGTAGAGGAAGGACAGAAGGCCTAACTCACTGCAGCTTTGAGCAAACAAGCACAAACTGGTTCAAACACTGTCTTTTGAAGGCAGAGAAGCAGGGACCAGCCAAAGTTCAAATTATCCAATCAAAAATGCCCCAAACAGAGCTCTGTAGCAGAAACTGTAGCTAGATCAGACCAAACTGACACCCCTTCCCTCGAAGCACAGCTAGGCCGCTATAGACAAAAGATTTACTGTACTACAAGCTCCAAAGGTCACAAACAGTACTAGATTCAGCAGACTCTGAACCTAGTCCATGCTAGTGTTTTTCAAGTGCAGCAAAAAGTAAAATGAACAGAAAAGGCAGAGAAACAAAAAGGAGACCAAGATCAGAAGAGAGGTAAGGATTAAATTCACTAAGACTAAAATACAGTTGCACAGTTTAAACAGATATGCAGCAAATATTGTTTTAGTTAATCAAAAGTGCAGAAAACAGTTGAAAGCAAGCACTTATCTTTTGTAGTCTCACAGCAGATTTTTGGAAAACAGCAGAGCAAGGCCAGAAGGCCTAAGTCACTGCAGCGGTGAGCAAACAAGCATCATATAAGAAAAACAAAGTAATGTAAATTTTAGCAAGTTCAAATGCTATATCATATATATATATATATATATATATATATATATATATATATATATATATATATATATATATATGTGTGTGTGTGTGTGTGTGTGTGTGTGTGTGTGTGTGTGTGTGTGTATATATATATATATATATATATATATATATATATATATATATATATATATATATATATATATATATATATATATATATATATATATAGATGTATATATACGGATTTAGGACGTTTGCTTGAGTGAGCAAATGACCAAAACCCAAATGGCCGGGCATACTTACGCAAAAGTGTTTTCACCAAAGAAGCACTTTCACATAAGTATGCCTGTTTCCAAGGCTGTACTACGGTGCGGGTAAGGGAAATTTCCCTTTTTCCCACTGTAGTGCGGTCTCAGATGGAGAATATTAAAGTACGGAGGTGGGGGAGGCACATGTAAATGTAGTGTTTTATTTATTTATTTATTTATTTTTTGTAACACGCTTTAACAAAAGATCTTTTTCGATAAAAGCGCTTTCGTTAAAGTGTGTTCGGTTATTATGGATTTGGACATTTGCTCACTCGAGCAAACATCCTAGATCCATATATATATATATATATATATATATATATATATATATATATATATATATATATAAAATATATATATATTTATATCTATATATCTATATATATATCTATATATATATATATGTATATATATATATATATATATATATATATATATATATATATATGGCTAGACATCTTACAGATCATGTAATCATTTTTTGGAAATGGTATGGTAATAAAAATCTAAGACATATGTCAAAGGAAAAAACTTCAAAGACCAATACACGTAAGGTTCAGTTAAGGCACTTTAATGTACTTGCAGCAAGGAGACAAAAACATGCAAATACAAGGATTTGTCTAACTGCTAACAGGAAGTATGTTCATTCTTATACTATTTTACAAGACATGGCCTTCTAAGCTGACGTAATCAAGCACAACTTTTAGCATTGTTCTACAGCAGATGTTACTTCAGATTTTTTGCTGACATGACTAGATTTGTGAGAAACTTTTCAGAAAAACAACCTGGCCTTGGTGACTATTAATCCGTTTACAAGCATCTATTGTATAGTGTTACTTTTCAAGGTACTTTTCTAATACAGATACAAGCAAATGCTGGTTGCAGTTCATATTTTCAAGTAGGCTTTGTACTAATTATCTGTAACTTCTACAGCTGTATATTTTCTCATGGCACAGCGGAACTTCTTGTCTAAGTTTTATACAAGTAGTATTGTTCTATTCATTATTTTCCTAACGCAAGCAGAAAATCACCTGCTTCTCAGTAAATTTCCAAGACACAAGCAAGATTTTAGCTAACAGTACAAGGTCAGAAAGCAACTGCAGTTTGTACAGATTTATGCAGTATGAAATAGAATAAATGTGTTAACTTTTTTCAAGCTTCTAAATGCACTAAGCATATTGCTAATACACACATTAATACATATTTCTCTAACATTTCCCCCCTATTAATACTTTTATTCTACTTTCAAAATAAGCATAAACAGTTTGTTTTCTTCTCCTAACCTCTTCCACTCAGGATTTGCAGTTAAGAGAGTCATTCAATTTAAACTTATGAAAGCATTTTTAGTATTTTAACAGTTCTTCAAACTCAGTACTTTGATATAAGGTTTCAGAAACTGACATGTCTATAAGGTCTTTAATCAGACTTTTCATGCAGGGGATACCACAACAAACACATACTCCCAGTAGGAGCATACCTACACAAATGGCAATCAGGATGTTCATTAGGATGGTACCTCACCCCCCAAACCATTTCTGGAAAAAGTCTGTCAGTGGGTTTGGGCCTGGTTTGGTCATGGTTGACACTTGCTGAATTACCTCAAGATGATTGTCTATCTCGTGTTTATGGTCAGGAATATATGAACAGCATTCTTCTTGGATTAAAGCGCACGTACGACCTCTCGCCGCTAGGGTGAAGTTGAGAGCCATGCGGTTTTGGAGCACTACAGTTCTCATAGCATTCAGTTCATCAGTCACCAATTTGAGAGCAGAAAAAGTTGCGTTGCTCATTACTTCGAGAAGTTTTGACAGTTTGCTCAGCTCCCAGATCGATTTCACTGCTCCATATGCTAGTAATATGCCTGCCCACGATATAACGCTATCACTCAAGTCCATGTGTGTCAGTCCTTTGTCTAGAGAGTGATGGTCTTTCCAACGTGCATCGCTTTGCCCCACTGGATTTACAGGTTTCTTGATGACTTCTCAGACATTTCGAATTTTCCCATGAGGCAAAACTGCAGTGTGTCGTATGGCCGGAACCAGGTAACCCAAAAAACAACTGCCGGACCAATTCTCAGGTAACCATTTGTATGCCTTTCTGCCACACACAAAATAACAATCCTCTACTTTAGTAGTAACCTTGCTATGAATGTACACTCACCCTGCATGAAACATTTTTCTATCAATTATAGACAGCTGTTTATAAAGAACAGAATTATGTTTTACTTCATCAAGTGTTTTGTGCATCAATCCAAGAAATGAATCATAGTTTGTATTACAATAAAGATCTACTTTGTTACCTTTAGTGTAACATCTATAAGGAACAGTCACATTGCAATTGCTCCAACCCACCTGAACAGTATCATTTTTATAAAAACACACAGTTCCCTTTTGTGGAACAGACAAGTGCAATGCTATTTTATTTTGTGCTGTAATGGTTGAGGTATCATAAATCAAGTTCTCCCAGGTCTCATTGACCCCTAGGGGGACTGTAGTCATTAATAACCCCCTGTATGCTGTTGGCAAAGCTGTGCAAATCCAGCAATTCAAAACATTGAAAGTCTGAGCATACACATATTTAATTGCCTGGTAAGTGTTAAAGTTTGGATGCCAGTTTATGAGTAACGCTTCACGTTTATTCAGTTCAGTCTATGTGGCTGGGAAAAGAAAAGGCCACAACAAAAAGATTATTGTCACTAATACAGTTAACAGGATGATTATGCAATACTTCTGAGGAAAGGGTTGTTCTGCATTTCTGTTTCTTCTGGACTCGATCAATTTTGCTCTTGGCATGTAACAAGATTTTTGTCCAGTTCAAAGTTTTTAACTAATTTACAGTGCGTCAGGTGGATCCAAGAGGCACGTTCCGCAATTTTGACTGCAGTGGGTGTTGACAAAAGCACTTGATATGGACCTTCCCACTTCAGAGACACCCAATTTTTCTTCTTAACTATCTTCAGCCAGATCCATGCTCCAGGGGGCACTGCCACTTCTGGCGGTCTGGTTCGTTCTTTGTCTGAAACAGAATTTAACTGCAACAAATGTTTAGAATTTAACAAATTACGCATATACTCTGCTAATGCACTGTCAGCTTCCTGGTCTGCGGGCATGAGAGATTTCCACTGAGGTATATAGTAAGCCCTTCCAAAGAGCTTTTCAAAAGGAGTCAATCCTTTTGCATTTGGAACAGTTCTCATGCTCAACAGTGCCAGGGGCAGACAGTACACCCAGTTTCTCTGCGTTTCTGTCATTAATTTTCTTAGCTTACTCTTTAAAATCCCATTATGCCTCTCTACTAGCCCTGCTGATTGCGGGTGATATGCACAATGATTCTTTAGAGAAATACAAAAATGTTTACTTAACTGCTGTATGGTCTGATTCACAAAGTGTGTGCCGTTGTCACTGTAGATCCTTTCCGGAATGCCGAATCTAGGGATGATTTCTTTAACAAGCACTTTGGCCACAGTCATAGCGTCTGGATTTTTAGTCGGAAAGGCTTCCACCCATCTGGAAAACATATCTACAATGACAAGACAATACTTCTTATTTTCACATTTATTCAACTCTATGAAATGAATACAAATAGTATGAAACGGATATGGTGGTGTAGGGAAACTCTCTTGCTTGGGCTTTAATGCCCCTTGTGCATGATGTTTATTACAGATGTGGCATAATGAACAAAATTTTTTAGAGTAGTTTGTAAATCCGTACGTCGTGAACACTTGGTTTACCAGCTGTACCATCCCCCCTGTTGAGTCATGGCACTGCCCATGGCTCAACAAAGCTGCATATCTAAACAAATTAGACGGCAATATCAGTTTTCCTTCTTTAGAGATGTACAGCCCCTTTTCGAGAATTGCTCCTCGTTTTACCCATCTTTGTTTTTGCATAGTAAGTGTTTGCATTGTCTTTAACATTTCTAAGTCTAAAATCTCAGAGGGTTGTAGTTCCTCATTCAAAAGAAATACTTCTGAAGCTGCCTGCTTTGCGGCTGTATCAGCTCTCGCATTACCTTTTGAAATCCTGTCCTGTTGCTTGGTATGAGCTGTGCATTTACAAATAGCTACTTTCTGAGGTAACTGAATATATTCTAAAAGATCTAAAATAAACTGTGCACGATTGATTGGTTTGCCAGTAGATGTTATCATTCCTCGATTTTTCCACTGTTGCGCAAAAACATGTACAGTAGAAAAAGCATACCGGCTGTCAGTAAAAATGTTCACACATTTACCCTTTGCTAAGGTACATGCTCGTGTCAAGGCAATCAATTCTGCTGCCTGTGCAGATAAACTATGTGGTAAAGATTTTGCTTCTATAATGTCTGTGTCAGAAACTACTGCATATCCTACTAGGTTCTGTCCTGCAGGACCCCTTTTGCATGAGCCATCCACATAGTATGTCACCTCAGCATCATCCAAGGGAACATCCGTAAGATCTTTTCTAGGCATTGTCTTTTGCTCAATCACCTGCAGGCAGCTGTGTGGTGTGCCATCTGCAGGGGTTGGGAGCAAGGTAGAAGGGTTCAAAGTCGTACATCGTTCAATTGTCATATGAGGTTGGCTCAACAATATAGTCATACAGGAAAGATGCCTAGCAGGGGAAAGATATGCTACCTTTTCTTGTAGTAAAATAATCGTGACTGCATGAGGCACTCTCAATGTGAGAGGGTGGAACAACACTACTGAGGCCGAAGCCTGTACTGCCATTGCAGCTGCAACTACTGCTTGTACACAGTGAGGTAAAGACCGTGCCATTGGGTCCAGTTGTGATGAATAATAAGCAATAGGGCATTGCTTGTCCCCATGCTGCTGTGTTAACACTGATGTCATATAACCTTGCTTACAATCTACAGTTTGGAAAAAAACTAATGAGGACGCTATTAACAGTTTTCAGAAAGCAGATTCTGCTTCTGGTGTCCATTGTAACAAATCCTGTGCTGCCATAGGATTTTTATAAATCAGGTTAGTCAACGGTGTAGATTCCAAGGCATAGTTTGGAATCCAACTCCGACAAAAATTAGTCGTACCCAGGAAGGACATAATTTCCTTCTTGGTAGTGGGTTTTGGTGCTTGCAAACTCGCTATTTTTCTGTCCTCATCTAATGTCCTACCTTCCTTGGATATTACATATCCTAGGTATTTAACTTGTTTTTTCCAAAGCTGCAGTTTATTTTTGTTTACTTTATGTCCTTCAGTGGCTAAAAATTGTAATAGTGCTATGGTATCTTCTTTACAATCTTGCTGGGTGGGGGACGCCAGCAGGATATCGTCAACATAAAGCAAAATCTGACTACCTCTTGGTGGGATAAATCCCGCCAAGTTGCTTGCCATTTCTTGTGAGAATATTGTTGGACTTTCACAATACCCCTGTGGTAGTCGTGTATATGTATACCTTTTCCCCTGAAATGTGAATGCAAACCAATGCTGGCTGTCAGGGTGTATCGGTATTGAAAAGAACGCATTGCTGACATCTACCAATATTTCTGTTGAGGTTTTAAATCATTCAACAGGGTGTGTGGGTCTGGCACCGTAGGTGCCCTTGGTATTACTGCGTTATTTACAGCTTGTAAATCTTGGACCATACGCCACTCTCCATTAAACTTTCTTAACAGGAAATAAGGGTGTGTTACATGGTGAATCAGGAGATTCCACCAGCACCCCTTCCTTAAGTAAAGCTGCTATAATAGGTTTGATTCCTACCTCAGCATCTTTTCTTAAGGGATACTGTCTCTTTTGTGGTCTAAATGCTGACTTTGGCGTAATAGTAACTGATCCTGCTGTACGAATAAGTCCTACATCTGATTTTCCTGTTGACCAGAGATTTTCTGGTATATTCTGTAAGGCATTCTCTTCCTCCTTCAATAGGAGTGCTAATCAGCTGTCCTTGCTAGACTGCAAGTGTACAGCTGGGTGGGTCTGAGTTATCCAATTCAGCTTCTGCATTTGTATTCCCTGTTCTGACATTTCTGTCTGTTTTTCCCATCTCGTGACTTTTTCTCCTAAGTCTACCCATTTTACATTCTTGTCCTTAGTTAAGCTAACATGTGGTAATCGATTAGATTTATAAAGTGCAAAGAACTCCTGGGGCAACGAACAGCTGACTACACTGTTCCCTTCTGTGTCCCAGTACAGATTACGTAATACCAATCTGTTTGCACGATTTCTAAACAATTCTTGCTCATATTCCTTATCAGGTCCTGGTGTATTACAATAATACAGAGTACAGTGCAACAAATGCTGTTTATCAATGTCAAGGGAGGGGAACTTGCTGACGGCTACATTCATCAATTCTTCGGTCACCGCCCCTGGACCAGTCGTAACCAAGTCCTGGCTGTACCAATAAAACATTTCACCCTCCGATTGCACTGCAAAGGTATCAATTTGTCACTGTGCTTCCATACCCTGCATAGTCGGAACTACTGCTATACCAAATAACTGCATTAGGTCTCTGCCCAAGAGGTTTACTGGGCATTTTGCAGATACAACAATTTTGCTTTTCTGGGTCAATCCTGAAACAGGATCAGTTATCACAATATTATGGGAGAGGTGCTCCCGCTACAGCTGTCCATTAGCTGCTTTCACTAATATGTAATCAGGTGACTCTGAATTCTCTGGCAGTTTGGAGGGATGTACCAGGGTCCGTGATGCCCCTGAGTCATACAAGAATCTGACTTCCCTCCCTTCTACCAGGAGTGTAACTTCTGGTTTCGTGTCTGCTAAATAGAGCTCTAAGCTCAATAAAGCCAAATCCAATATTTCATTTTCTTCACTATCCGTGACTTCTTGCACTTCCTCTATTTATTCTGTCACATTCTCTACTCCCTCTATCACATACTCATTTGTCCTTTCTCTGCTATCCCCTTCTAGTGATTCCTGACTATCATATAGTCAGTCCTCACCCTCCTTATCCTCCGTGGTTGCCTTCTTGTTTTTCTTGCAATCCCTTGCCAAGTGTCCTTTCTTACCACATTTAAAACATTCACCCCTTTTCTTTCGTCCTTCAAAGTCCTCTGATCGTTGATCAGATTGTTTGTTTCCCTGGGCATTTCTCTTGCCCGTTTTCCCAGACTGTACTACATATACTTCTGCTCCGTCTTCTACAAAAAATACTCGGGCTTTCTTTTTCTTTTTGCTATTAAAATGCCTTTTGGCATGCCTAGCATATTCAAGCAATGACTGTAACCTGCTTGTACGATGATCTACCATGTGTTTTGTAATAAAGCTGCTTATAGGTGCAATACTGCCTTTCAAGAATGCATTCTTTAACTGCTGCTCGTATGGGGAATCATGTGTCTGATCTTCAGGAACCTGCATTCCACAATGGTTATTAAAACATTCTAATAGTCTGGCATAATACCAGTCAATAGCTTCACCTTCCTGTTGGATGCATTGATTAATGCAAGTCCAGTCTGCCCTAGGCTTCCATTTCTCAGAGATTCGGTCTGTAAGACCTTTCACTCTGTCTAATTCTGCTCTGCTCTGTGGGAGGGGCCTGAGCGCAATGTCACGGGGATTCCAGTCGCCACTAATCATGTGCCAATCTGGTCCCACAATTTGTCTGACTACTTTTTCCTACCTCTTCTCCGTTTAAATTATAACTCAGCCTCATTCCTTGTAAATCTTCTAAGAACTTTCAAAAATTAACTTTTAGATGGAGAATTCCCTCAGTGGCTTTCCAGATGTCTTCCGGAGTCCAGGGTCTATACACTAGAATAGTTGGGTCCTGTCCTTCTTGCCCTGCCTGAGGATTAGGCACTTCTGTAAGTGGGCATATTTCTTCTTCACTCATATATCGTGAATTTCTACCTATTTGTTATAACTCAATGTCCTCTTTTGAGTTTCCTGTCCGTGTTCGAGACCTGGTCTCGACGGTATCTCTAATAAACGGTTTTGCTTTTGTAGTGTCTCTACTCACAGTGACAGCAGGATATCGCAGGGGTGGACTAATTTGTTCACTTGCCTCATATTCTGGTAAGGGAGGTGGAGGGACTGATGCTATTACTAAGTTATTGTCCTCCTTATCTAAGAACATTGCTTTTGAATTATTACTCTTTTGTTCCCTTCGGTTTACTTCCTCAATCCACCTGTGTGCCTGAGGAATTCCTAATTGACGTTGCTTTTTTACCCGACCTCTAGAATCAGTTTTAAGCTGTTTGACAAGTTTGACAAGCGAAGATTTTTCTAGTTTACCATCAAATTCATACTTATTAACCCATTTTGCGTAGTATTTAATATTATCAGCACGCTGTGACTGCATGTATTTCGTGTCTTCGGTTAACGGCGGGTTTTGGGACCTTTTTGTACAATGATTACCCATTTTTGTTCTACCCTTTTAATCGTTACATAACACCTTATTTTTAACGTGGTACCATGGATGTTTTTATAGTCTCTTCAGAATGACTGCCTACCTGCTCTGTTTCCCTGATCTATGACAAGACAGTAATCTTTCTGTCCCTGACTTATAAATAAAGTCTTAACAGAACAAATACAGATCTAGTCCCTGATCTAAAACAGAAAAGAAGGTAGATTCACCTTACCTGAGCCTTCATGATTGATCACCTGGTTCGAGTAAACCCATCCTTCAGTCGCAGATCAGAAAGTGGCTGGCCACTTTTGTACGACAATTCAGTCGGAGGACTTTTCAAATAAGAAGAACCGATGTGGTTTCTTCCCCATACAGTTTCAAGCCACCTGGCCTGTCTGATCCGAGGCGAAGTGAAGGTTTCCGGTCCGAAGGACCAATCTGTCAAAGGAAAAAACTTCAAAGACCAATACACGTAAGGTTCAGTTAAGGCACTTTAATTTACTTGCAGCAAGGAGACAAAAACATGCAAATAAAAGGATTTGTCTAACTGCCAACAGGAAGTATGTTCATTCTTATACTATTTTACAAGACATGGCCTTCTAAGCTGACGTAATCAAGCACAACTTTTAGTATTGTTCTACAGCAGATGTTACTTCAGATTTTCTGCTGACATGACTAGATTTATGAGAAACTTTTCAGAAAAATAACCTGGCCTTCGTGACTATTAATCCGTTTACAAGCATCTATTGTATAGTGTTACTTTTCAAGGTACTTTTCTAATACAGATACAAGCAAATGCTGATTGCAGTTCATATTTTCAAGCAGGCTTTGTACTAATTATCTGTAACTTCTACAGCTGTGTATTTTCTCATGGCACAGCGGAACTTCTTGTCTAAGTTTCATACAAGTAGTATTGTTCCATTCATTATTTTCCTAATGCAAGCAGAAAATCACCTGTTTCTCAGTAAATTTACAAGGCACAAGCAAGATTTTAGCTAACAGTACAAGGTCAGAAAGCAACTGCAGTTTGTACAGATTTATGCAGTATGAAATAGAATAAATGTGTTAACCCTTTTCAAGCTTCTAAATGCACTAAGCATATTGCTAATATACACATTAATACATATTTCTCTAACAACATATAAGTCTGTGTGTATAAAAGTAATAGCCAAACTTTTTTTCTATTTATGCTTATATTAAGTTGGATTTTTGGATTCAGCTGACTTTCCATGAGATTTTGTAAACTTCTAAAAATCATAGCTACCCCTAAACCCCCAAAAAGAGAGTATACCTGACTTCCGCACAGCCCCTTCAAGGAAATTATATTGTGCCAAATCCACTTAAGACACCATTGACCACACTAAATTGTCATTGCAACCTTCTTTATTGAATAAAACATCCATGTTCCATGAAGACAATAACCATGCAATGACAATATATTCAAAAAACATCTAGCACAATCTCTTTACACCAGGTCATATAAAGAACCCCCCACCCATACCTGTAACCTTGTTCATGCCAAAAACTCTTGGCACTTGTACCCACAGAAATACAGCTTCTGCACCAATTTGTACTCACAAACTCCAACAAACTGGCCTTCAATGCCCAAAAAAGTAGGGGGAGCAAAAGGAAGGAATTCTGCCCTGCATTGGCAAAATTATGGGAAATGGAGCAGGAGGGTGGGAAATCCCTCACTTCTTCATCAAAATGTGGCAATCCTTTCCCGGCCAGGCTTAAATAGCCTCATCAAAAGCCGCAGCTTATGGACCAGGCACAAAAACTCTATAGCTGTGAAGAGCATTTATGTCAAATCTGCTTAAAACATCAGTCACCACAAGAGATTGCCATTATGACCTTTTTATTGAATATAACCACATTTGTGTGCCATGAAAAGAATAACCATGCAATGGCAGTATATTCAAACATCTAGAACATCTAGAATACCCCCCCCCCAGGCAACCTTGTCCATGCCAAAAACCACTTGGCACTCATATGCCCAACACCTCCCAACACTCATACATGCGTGAGATGCACTTATATCACCAAACTAGAAGCAGTGCATGCTCCAACCAAGACCGGACTAACTGATCAAGAGGAGAAGGGCAACACCTGCAACTCACCACATAGAACACACAGCCCTCCAAAACACCAACCATCACAACCCACACACAGAAACACAAACCATACACCCACCTTCATGGAGGGTCTCAATAAAAATGTACCCAAATAACAGAGACCCCCGAGACAGAAACACGCTCAACCACCACAACACAACACCAACCCCAGAACACATAGCTCACCACCACAGTGTGCCCCTCAACCAAAGCCCTTAAGGCAAAACACTTTGCCCAATGTACTAATCATAGGAGACACAATTGTGAGGCACCCTGATGTCCCACTCACTAAGTTGAACAAGGAGAAGGTGACAGTCAGTTGTCTATCAGGTGCCAGGATCTGCCAGATAACACATGCACTCTGGTCACTCCACAACAAGTACAAATATGACTCAGTCATTGTCCATGTAGGTGTGAATGACCTCAGATGTACCTCCCTGGACTACATGAAAAGAGATGTGCTGGAACTCTCGGATTATGTGGCCCAGGCAGGTATGACCCTAGCCCTGAGCAGCATTCTACCATCACCCAGAATGATACCACAGTACAAGCAGAAAATGATTGACTTCAACAATTGGCTAAGTTTCTGGTGTCATTCTAAGGGAATCCAGTATCTGTCTGCCTTGGATGACATGACTGACAGACCTCAATGCTTTGCCAGAGATGGCCTGCATCTGTCACTCCTAGGATTCTGGGTACTGGCTAAGGCTCTTGCCAACCCTATAGTGGCTTTTTTAGGCAGTGTTCCAAAGACCAAAATTCCATCATAATTGCTATAAACAAATGCAATCTGAGTGTCATGCTGCTCAATGCTAGAAGTCTAAATCTCAAGATGCACTCAATCAAAGCTCTCCTCAAAATGGAGAATGTCGACATCTGTGCTGTAACAAAGACCTGGTTTAAAGAGGCAGAAAGCATCCCTGTGCTCCCAGGCTACAACTCATTCCATACATTTTGGTCCCAGAATATGGTCGGAAGCTCCAAAGGTGGTGGTGGTGTCTCCATATTCTTAAAGGATAGACACACCTCTAGACTGGTAGCCCAGTATAATGTATCCGAGATACTTCAGGTACAGCTAACACTGGGTAAGATGGCAATACAAGTCATAGCCTGCAACAGAACCCCAAACATGTCCCTAGACTCTCACTCCAAGTTCCTAAGCACCCTGGAACCTATCAAGGTCCAACCCAATACTCCTCATACTGGGTGACTTCAACTACCCTTCCAGCAACTGGGAAAACTATTCAAGTAGCAATGTACAGGCCCAACACTTTCTGGAATTTATCAATTCCAGTGCCTTGGCCAAGTCATTCTGACCCCAACTAGAGGAAGCAACATCCTTGACCTGGTTATCACCAACATGGGAGACCATTGCTCCACACCTATAGTCATTTCCCTCCTGGTTAAATCCATCCACAAACTGATCACCATGGAAATCTCCATCTCACCTACAACCCCCGCTAAGGTGACCACCCTGAAAAATTTCTCTAAAGCCGACTCTGTGCTCCTAAAAACAGAGATGGCTAACTTCTCAGCACCCATGCCAATGGAAAATTGTTGCATGACTGCCAAATCATACACTAATGCACTGTACTAGCACGTACACAAATGCATGGACCTTGCCATATCAAATAGAACTAAGATGCTGTCTTCCAAAAAAAGGAAGCCAACCTGGTGGTCCCCAGCCATCAGTAAACTCTACAACAGAAGGACGAAACTGTAGCAGAAACAAATGAAGTCACAAGACTGGAAAACCTCCCTTATCAGTCTCAACAAAAATTGAGATCCCTTATCAAATCCTCTAAAGTCAGCTATGATGGCAGAATTGCAGCTGACACCAAAAACAACCACAAAGCCTTCTACAGCTATATCAAAAACCTCCAAGGCAATACCTAGATTTGCTCTGAGTTATTGCACAATGGCTCCTCCTATACTGAGCCAACAGATATAGCCAACATACTGGCTGACAGATTCAGTGCCAACTTTACCTCTCTCTTCCCCCAAGGGCCCTATCACAATATCAGAAGAAAGCCTGATACCCACCATTTCTGTGGCACAGGTAAAAGCTACATTGTCCAAAGTCAGGTATACAGCATCCATGGGACCTGATTACATCCCTGGCTGTGTCCTAAATTAGCTACAAAATGAACTGGCACCACATCTGTGTGCCCTGTTCAATCACAGCCTTACCTCAGGCTATGTCCCTAATGAATGGCACACTGCTACAGTCATCCAGCTCCATAAAAGGGAGAAACTACAGACCTTGGGAACTATTGCCCCATTAGCCTGACGAGTCTGGTATGCAAAGCTATGGAGCACATCATCATGGACCTGCTTAACAAAGATATAAGCAAACTCCAGACTCTTGACCTCACACAGTTTGACTTTGACAAGGGGAAATCCTACCTGCTGAACCTAGTTTACTTCTTCGAGGCAGTCACCAAGGCTGTGGATGAGGGTAAGGCAGTGCATACAGCCTACCTCGACCTGGCCAAGGCCTTTGATACCATTCCCCACTCAGGTATCATTGATAAACTCACCAAACTAGGCATCAATCCTTACATCACTAGGTGGGTTGCAAATTGGCTCACAGACAGAACCCACAGAGTGAAAGTTGCAGATTCCAAGTCAGACTGTCGACCGGTCATGAGTGGAGTCCCACAGGGCTTGGTCCTGGGCCCTCTCCTGTTTGACATCTACTTCTCAGAAGTCCAGACCAACACAGAAAGACTCTGGCTGACCAAGTTCTCTGATGACTACAAGCTAGGAGTCATTGTCAACTCCCTAAGTGATGCAGATATCCTAGAAAAGGACCTCTCTGAGACCAATGACTGGTGTCAGAACCATGGCCTGAACCTTAACGCAAAAAAAATGCGTTATTATCCCCTTTTGAAAAACTCAGTTCTCACAAATTACCACGTTGATGGGAGAGCACTGAACACAGAATGGGCCATAAGATATCTGGGCATCCAGGTCGACAGCCACCTTGCCTTCAACCCCCACATTGCCACTGTAGTCAGAAAGTCATTCTATGTAGCACATCTTATAACCAAATGTTTTATATCCAGGAAGAAAGAGGTCACCATCCCTCTGTACTCATCCCTCATTAGACCAGTTATCAAATACAATGCTCCATTTAGCATGTACCTGACTAGACACCTACAACAGCTGGAGAGGCCACAAAAGTACCTCACAAAAAGAATCCTAGGCCTTAAACACATGCCCTATATGGACAGACTCAAGAAACTTCAGCTCAGCTGTTCTCAGTCTCTTATCGTCTATTAAGAGGTGATCTCTGCTTGACTTACAAAGCCATTGTCGACCCAGCCCTACTTGAAATGCTACACCTAAAGAAATCCCAATCTCCCCACGCCATATGCTCCAGAGATCGCAACTTCATTACCACAATTAACAGAACATGCTGGAGGGACAGGTTAACCTCCCAAAGACTACCCAAACTCTGGAATAAGCTTCCCATTCATGTCAAGCAGAGCACCTCACTGGCCCTCTTCAAGAGAAATCTTGACATGTAGATGGGTAACAGAAAATTCACCCCAGTGATCACTCCAGTTCCCTTACTGGATAGAAGCACTGTGAACTAACATCGGGTGGCACGGTGCCTGGGCATTTTTTTTTGGGCTAGGCTTGTAAAGGCACCAGGGCCATTAGCCTACTACACACCTATGAACCTATGAAATTATGAGTATAGTTTCTGTATCCACTTGTACTCACACACTCCAACAAACCAGCCCTCAAGGCCCAGGAAAGTGGGGGCGGGGCAAAAGAGGGAATTCTGCCCACATTGACCCACCAGACAAATTGCCTCCTCTTTCCTGACCAGACCACTAATATAGCAAAAAGCAAGGTTAAATGATTTTCCTCCGCCTTTTTTATTAAAATTATTAAACATTAACTTGCAATCACTTCTCAGTAAACAAAGCAAAATTAACATTCAGTAAATCATGACTAAAATCAGATAAATGTATGCCATCCAAATAAACCAAAGTGGATATTTGTCCAACAAGTCCCAATGGTCAACCATACAAAATCCCAAAGCTGGAGCTGTATGACCAACCCAGGGGTTCACAAATGTTTGTACCATCTCTGCCACTCAAGTTAATATCAGATTGGACCAACAAAGTATTTGTATGATTGCTGACCAACAAATTATGGACCTGGACAAACAGACTAAGCAAAAAAAAATCTTAAAAACTTCAGACAAAAAATAGCATTTAGACAAAAGTCTAATTTCATTCCTCCACAAGTGGGACAATATATCTAATCTGCCAAATCAGTTATTGAAATTTATGTAAAAACTGCAAACACCATAAACCTAAGTGGCCTCTCCAGATCACTTTTACTGAAGAAGGATCTAAGCTTAAATTAGGGTCATTGGGCTGAATTGATGCTCTCTTGGATGCAATTAAAATGTAGACATGACCAAATTAAAAAAAAATATTCTGCACCAGTAAAAGAAATAAACATTACCAACTGTAAATTAATATATTTCATAAAAGCATTAGATGACCAATGCTTAACCCTCTTTATGACCTCAGTGGATTGGCCCTCCCTAGCCAGATCAGTAACTCTACCAGTGTGGAAAGAGTGAGGTGATATACCCATGCTAGGCAAACTTTGGACATAAAACTCTTTATAAAGTGCTTCACAAATCATGCTGGGGGTGGTATTTCTCTTCTGAGGTTCTTGAAAAACTAACTCCCAATGTGAAATAGGAGAATACAGATTGGTGGAGAGCTTTACTAGAAAGGCTCACCCAGACTCTGCTACACTTTGCTGTGAGGGAAAGGTTAGTTTGCTTTTTATTTGTTGTATTTTGTATTGCTTTATTGCCTATTTCTATTTTGAATACTGTGATTTGTTTTCTTTACCTTGTGTTTTACTTGTACTCTGCTTTTAACTGCATATTAAAACTTGAAAAGAGACAACAGCTCTGTCTCTTGTGAGTCAGGCAGAATTTCTTTCCCCACTCTCCTATTCGGTTAGTGTTGTGTTCTTAAACACCACTGTCTTTTTAGTTGCCTGCCCCTTATGTTAATTTGACCATATATCTCATTTCCTATCTACGTTTACTGGCTTGTGTGAGTGCAAGATTGTCATTTTGTAAAATCACTCCCCTTCAACTATTTAAATTTATTGGCCATCCTACTGTATTCCATAGTACCAGAGTACAAAAGTGACCACCCTTTTTCAATCTATCTTGCTGTTTTAAAAATAGTGACTCCATGAAAACTTAACTTTTTAGACAGGTAAAACTTAAGTTACCTACTTTCACATCTAACTCCTCTAGTGCATACTGCAGTGTTTAGGATAAACCATGTTTTTCCATCTTACCTTTAAGCATCCCTGTGACTAGCACTTACTCTAAAACCTGCTGGAAAACACTAGGAAGCCTTAAACTGATACAAGCACTCAACTGTCCTTGTTAATAAAGAAAAATTAATTGTGGGCACTAAACAGCCTATAATTGCAAAGTACCTTGCTACGTAAAGGGAAAACAGCTCTTGTACTTTACAAATTAAAAAAAAGCACCAAACCAGGCATGTCCAAGGGTCAGCTTCCAGTGATTTTTGCTGTCCACCTGGTGAATCTGGGCATACTGGGGCAATGCAGCAATTGCCTCATGTACACAGACAACCCTCTCCTCCTACCACCCAACACTACAACCTGCGAGGGATGCACTTACATAGCCAAACTGGAAGCAAAGCTCTCTCCACCCAAGATTGTGTTCGACAGTCAAGAGAAGGTTAACACTCGCACTACACCTCAAGCAACACATAGCCCTTCTAAACTCACTCCACCAACACCATCACATAGCAACACTAAACCCTCATATGCAGAGGCCCTTAACAGTAACCTGCCCAAGCAACAAGGACCTCCAAAGCTGAAACACAAACACCAGTCACAACCAAAGTGTCACATAGCTCACAACACCAGTGTGCTACCCAACAACAGCCCCTAAGTCAAGACAACATACCTAACGCTTTAGTCATAGGTGACTCTATAGTGAGGCACACTGATGTCCCACTCACCAGGCTGAACAAGGAGAAAATTACAATCAGCTGCCTGTCAGGTGCCAGGATCCGCCACATAATGCATGCACTCAAGTCACTCCACAACAAGTACAAATATGACTCTGTCATTGTCCATGTTGGAGTGAATGACTTGAGAAATATCTCCCTGGACTACATGAAAAGAGACATGGAAGAGCTCTTGGATCATGTGGCCCAGGCAGGTATAACCCTAGCCCTGAGTAGCATCCTGCCTTCGCCCAGAATGATATCACAGTATAAGGACAAAATGAGTGACTTCAACAATTGGTTAAGCTTCTGGTGTCATTCAAAGGGAATCCAGTATCTGTCTGCCAGGGATGACATGATCGACAGACCACGATGCTTTGCCAGAGATGGTCTGCACCTGTCGCCCCTGGGATTCAGGTTACTGGCTAAGGCTCTTGCTACCCCTATAGTGCCTTTTTTAGGCAAAGTTCAAAAGACAAAACCACCACCGTAACAGGTACAAGCATGCAAAATCTGAAGGTAATGCTACTCAATGCTAGAAGTCTAAACCTCAAAATGCACTCCCTCGAGGCACTCCTAAAAATGGAGAACATCGATATATGTGCAGCAACTGAGACCTGTTTCAAGGCTCCAGGCAGCAGCCCTGCAATACCAGGCTAAAACTCTTACCACACTTTTTGGCCACCAAACCAGGACCAAAACACTAAAGGTGGAGGAGTGTCCATATTCACCAAGGATATTCACACCACCAGGCTAGATGCCCAACACAATGCATCTGAAATTCTCCAGGTGCAACTAACACGAGTTAAGACTGCAATCCAAATTATAGCTTGCTACAGATCCCCCACCATGCCCCAAGATTCTCACTTCACCTTTCTAAACATACTGGAAAATATTAAGATACAACCAAACACCCTAATACTGGGTGATTTCAACTACCCTGCCATTAAATGGGAAAACTACTCATGTACCAACACCTTTGCCCAACGGTACTTGGAATTCATAAATTCCAATGCCCTGGATCAACTAATCCATAGTCCCACCAGGGGCTCCAATATCCTAGACCTGGTCATTACCAATATGGGAAATCGATGCTCCACACCTATGGTCACCCCCTCGTTGGTCAGGTCTGACCATAAGCTAATCACCATTGACATCCACATCTCTCCCCTAACCCCTAGTAAGGAAACCTCCATAAAAAAACTTCTCCAAAGCCAACATCATGCTACTCAAGTCAGAAGTAACAAACCTCATGACACCCATGCAGACAGGAACTGAAAGTTCGACTGCTGAATCCTACACTAAGGCACTGTATGAGAACATCCACTCGTGCATGAATCTTGCCATCCCAAATAGAACCAAGATGCTCTCCTCCAAAAAAAAGAAGCCAATCTGGTGGTCCCCTGCCATAAACAAACTTTACAACAAAAGGAAGAAACTGTTTCAGAAAAGAGGAAAATCCCAGGATGCAAAAAACTCCCTTACCAGCCTCAGTAAGAAGCTAAGATCCCTCATAAAATCCTCCAAAGCTAGTTACAAAAGTAAAATTGCCAAAGATTCCAAAGACAACCACAAGGCATTCTATAGCTATGTCAAGAATCTAAATGGCAATGCTCAGATTTGCTCTGAGCTACAACAGAATGGCATTCGATATACCAATCCCAAGGATATTGCCAATATCCTGGTAGATCGATTCAGTGCCAACTTCACCCCCCCCTCTCACCCCCTAAAGGGCCCATCTCAATACCAAAAGATTGCCAAATTCCAGTAATAATGGCCACACAGGTCAAAACTGCACTCTCCAAAGCTAAGAATACAGCATCCATGGGACCCAGATGACATCCCAGGCTGTGTACTACATGAACTACAAAATGAACTGGCACCTCACCTAAGTGTCATGTTTAATTACAGCCTCACCTCAGGCTTCGTGCCCACTGAGTGGTGCACAGGTACAGTTATCTCACTCCACAAGGGGGGATCCACCTTGGATCCTGGGAACTACCACCCCTTCAGTCTGATGAGCCTGATCTGCAAGGCCATGGAACGTATTATCATGTAACTTATAAACAAAGAAATTGGCAGCCTTCAAACACTAGACCCCACCCAGTTTGGATTTGTGAAGGGCCGATCTTGTCTCCTGAACCTGATTGACTTCTTTGAATCAGTCTCCAGAGCTGTGGATGAGGGTAAGGCAGTCCATACAGCCTATCTAGACCTTGCCAAGGTCTTTGACACCATCCCCCACTCTGGAATAATAGATAAACTTACTAAGCTGGGCATTAATCCCTACATCACTCGATGGTCTGCCAACTGGCTTACTGACAGAACCCACACTGTAAAAGTAGCTGACTCCAAATCCAGCTCCAGACAAGTGATAAGTGGAGTACCTCAGGGTTCAGTCCTGGGACCGCTCTTGTTTGGCATCTACTTCACTGAAGTACAGGCCAACACTAAGGGACTCTGGCTAACAAAGTTCACAGATGACTGCAAACTGGGAACCATTATTGAATCCCCAAATGATGTGGATATTCTACAAAAGGGCCTTACAGAAAGAGATGCCTGGTGCCAGAGCCATGGGCTCAAGCTCAATGCCAAGAAATGTATAGCTATACCGTTTTGGGAAAAAACATGTACCCATGAATTACCACATAGGTTACAGTACACTAAACACCGAAAGTGTGATAAGAGACTAAGGGACACAGGTGGACAGTGGTCTCACCTTCGATAACCACATCACCACAACAGTCAGAAAATCCTTCTATGTGACACACCTCATCACTAAGGGCTTTTCATCCAGAAAAAAGGAGGTCATTGTTCCACTGTACTCATCCCTCGTTAGACCCATTATAGAATACAATGCCCCGTTTGGTATGTACCTCTCAAGACATCTGCAACAACTGGAAAGGCCGCAGAAATACCTCACTAAAAGAGTCACAGGCCTAAAGCAGATGCCTTATGCTGACCATATAAAAAAACTCCAGCTATACTCTGTCACATATCATCTACTCAGAGGCAATTTCTGCTTAACATACAAGGCCATGGCAAACCCAAAGCTGTTGGACATGCTACACTTAAAGAAATCACAATCCCTCAGAGCCACATGCTCCAGGGATCTAAACCTTGTCATCACAATGAACAAAACATGCTGGAAGGATAGGTTCCTGGCCCAGAGACTCCCCAGACTCTGAAATTGACTGCCCGTACATGTCAAGCAGAGCACCTCTTTGGCCCTCTTCAAAACGAACCTTGACGATTAGATGGGAGATAAGAAATTCACCCCAGGGAATCACACCAGTCGCCCTGCTAGACAGCGGTCCAGGGAAGTAAATATTGTGGGAAGAAATAGCCAGGGAATTCTTATGGCTAGGCTTGTATAGGCCCTAGGGCTGATAGCCTAGTACCAACCTATGAACCTATGAACCTATGAACAGTATCTTGTCCCACCAAACTAGTCACAGTAATAAGGAAGAACACAAAAACAATTTAGATAAGTGTCCCTGATATTGTTGGTCCATCTTAGCTTAACAAAGCCAGATAGAAACAGTATTACCAAGGTGATAGGTATCTCCCCAAGTTAAATGAAGAAGATGCTCACCTATTCAAAATGACCCCTATGCATCCAAGTAACTAAAGCCACATATGTAGCATAAAAGGTAGCTGGGCATTAATTTATAGGTACCGCCTATAATGATTAATAACAAGCTTCTGTCAATGGGTCACAGCAATCTGCCATAAACCCCAAAGTCTTCCTCAAGCCTAACATCAATCTAGATGCCGCCCAATATTTTGGAAAATCTGGCAAACCAGTGTTTTTGCTCCAAAACTAAGAGCTGATAGGTAAATGTGTATGTGCTTTGTTATGTAAACACCTAAATACTAAAAAATGGCAGATGATAAAGGGAGACCAAATTCTGTATCTTGGAGGTCTACTTTCGAGAAACCCATTAAAGAAGGCAATGGAGGACTTCTAAGCCCTTTTAGTGCTAGCTGATATGGACTGTAAGATCAGCCAAACTGCTACTGTTTGTCAATCATCCACTGAAAGTCCAGAATTGTTGCAAGGCTTTCTTACACTTCTAGGGCTAGCTTTCTGAATTTCATAATCTACAAGTGAGAAAGGCAATCTGCTAGTATGTTGGTTTTGTCAGGGACATGCAGGGCTCTAAATTACATATTTATCCTTCAGAGTAGAGTGCTTGACCTGGGCATACAACCTACCAATGCTCTCATTGATAGAAAATCCATGTGGGAAAAACAAGTGGTGAATAACCCCATACTGCCCTAGGGTACTCTTTGGAGCTAGTCCTATGGGCAAAACTTGAAAACTGGATAATGGGGGGGGTCCTAAAACCCTATCTATGGTAACTTCTTTGATAATGAGCTTCTTCAATATGTATACTTTACCAACAAATGAGCGTAAGTTGAAGCAATGCCAAAAATAAGGTACTGCCATTGTTTTCAATGGGAAACCAAAAGAAAGCACTTCAACTAGTTCCTTCTTAGCTGACACATTATGATGACTAGACAACAGCAATTGTAAGACATATGGCTTAACTGGAAAAGGAGTAATATGATCTCTTATGGAGAAACAAAAGGAAACTTCTCCTCTAGCACCCCAAAAAGGCAAGGTACCCATTATGCCATTACCTGGCCCATCTGAGGATGACCTATCACTAAAGGGAATTTTTTGAGCTGCCACCTGACCCTCCTTTGCCCAACACATAAGGACCAGAAGACTCTTGCCACAATGAGAGCAAGAATGCAGGAAGAGGCAAGATGGCCAAACACAAAATTCATCATTATATGCCCAAAATGCTTTTACCTTACTACTATTGTCCTCCAAGTGCTCAACAGCAGAAGGCCTGGACTTGTCAACCATGACCCCAGACATATGTCTACATGTTTTTCTGCCCACTTAAGAGAAGGGTACATTACCTTTTATTTTCTAAATTTTTGGTTGTACCATAGCCATGCCAAGCCACCCCCAAAAAGCTGTATATCTTTGATGGATTTAAAATAGGCTAAAAGGGGGAGTGCCTGGCTGGAATCTTTTTCAGTTATAATGGCTATAAAACAACTGAACCATGAAACCCAATTGTCCAAGTTATGGGCCCAAGCCTTACCTTTATATTTCTTACCCAAAACTGACAAAGTCTTCATAAAGTCTTTACTCCCCATGAACTATGTATCTAAGAGTCTGTGAACTACTTCTCTGTATTCACCCTTCAAAACCTTGTCCCTTGAAGCCAAAGGTATATGTGAAATAATGTCAGAACCCAGGATCAGAGCACTAACAAATGCTTCCAAACTGTTAATCTGGTGACTGTCCTGGGTAAGAACTAGTCTTCATGGAAAAGTCTGAGGAAACTCTAACAAGTCTAGTACTCCACTTGCCCTTTCATCTCTGCACCTTGGAATTCTTTTTCAACAACTAAATCAAACAATTTAGCTCTATATCCTTCTAATAAAATATCCAGAAAATTCCTGAAGTATTCCTCTGCTGCCTGAGCCAAACCTACTTCCTCCCCTATAAACTAATAAGAGGCATTACGTAATGAACCAAATGGCTCTTCAGTTACAGATGCTGGTACCAAAAGTTAATCCACAACTGGTTCCCTCCCACTTTTGAGTCCTTGGGATCTCAGTCAGCTCTCAGGTGGTGCTAATTCAGATTGCACTCTGCACGTGGTCTTTTGCCCCAGGTGACCACTGTAGTCCTGTTGCAATTTTGATCTGCCATCACTGCTTCAGTCAGCTCTTTGGCTTAAGATGCAAGGGCCTCCCATCTTGTCTGGAAATCTGCCATACCCACACTTTCTTTTTACTCTGATGCTAGGAACAGAAGCATAGCTAGCTTGTACCATGAACCAGCTACTCACTCACTCAGCTCTTCAGGTGAAGAGTACCAAAAAAAAAAGCACTTTACTGTATTAAACTGATCACAGTAACTAGCTTTTTTATAGTTAGATCCATGCCTCCCATCTAGCTCCTCCAATGAAGAGCAAAAAAAATGTCCGTTCCTTCTACTGGCACACCAACCAGGTGGACGGATCCATGACACTCACATACCCATCCCACCATTCAGATCTCATTTCTGTGACCTGCTAACAACCCTCCTTCAAAACATTTTATAAAAAAAATATCTTCTTTTAAACTGTTGCAAACTGCTTGTTATGAATGTAGCAAGCAGTTGCTACAACTGAAAAGATCAGAAAAAGTGGAAAGATGGTGTAACACAATATAAAAACATGATGCTGCTAAAGGAATACAAAAAGGGGGTATACCAGCGCTAAAAATATTTTCTTAAATTGTTCTGCCTTTTATAGTCAACATTGGGACCAAATGTCAAACACCAATAAACCCACCCTAAGGTGCAAAACATAGGTGGAAATGAGGATAACTACACCCCAAACAACACTTTAACAAAATGAGGAGCAAGCCCACAGAACCCTCCGCTATCACCAATAAAGGAAGCACCCTAAAAAAAAACACCCATAAGCAAGGCACACCATTGTAAAGAAAAACAAAGGTGACCATTAATGAAGGAACAGAACAAGAAAAAAATAATAAAGAAAAACCTAACTGATAACAAACAGAAAAATCAACAGCGGGTGATCTGAGGATCAAATCCTGATCATTGGCACCTAAATCTGAGACTGGCACCACAGCCCCAAACTAACTCTGAAGAAGACATCAATAATTCCTCTTATTAAAAATCAAATATAAATCCTTACCTTTGAAAACCTTCACTTTTCCTTTTCTTAAGGCTAAAATGGTAAATGGCTGCAATCCCTCACTGCTTCACCAGAATGCATCAATCCACCCCCTCTGGCCAGGAGTTTGAAATAATGAGATTCAAAGAAGTGGAGTCGATGAAATGGGATTTGAAAAAGTAAGTGTTCAATAATTTGCAGTAGACCTGTTTTAAGATATGAATCAATGCCCTAAAAAATGCAAAAGCAAAAATCCTTCCATTGAGAGAAACGATGAACAGTGAGCAGGGATCCTATATTGTCTTTGCTATATATATTCATTGGGTTTAGATGCATAGGCAGCAAGACATTTCCCTGTGCTACATGTGATTGGGGACACATGTCTGAAGTGACATTCAGCTGCAGAGAAATATGGCTATTGTGAATTCCATGTGGGTAAAGAGACAATTGTAGTGCCATTCCCACAATTTTAAAAACCAAAAGCAGAAGGGGTAAATAATGTCCATGACTCCCAAGGCAACATGATACAGTAGGCAGTATGGCAGGCATCAGCAGCAGCCTGGCCATTGGGCATGTCAGTGGCAGTACAAATACTGTGCACAGAGGGCAGCGTCTCAATAATTGGTGTGTGTGAACCACCTCTTTCACAGTGTCTAGGAAACATTACCTAAAATGCATACTGGTGCATAAATGTGACTACAGTTGCATGCAATACTTCCTCCATGCTATAGTACACTTCTACATATTGTAGTTACATAAATATGTGTTATACACTGAGCACAACACCCATTACTTCTTCTTCTGCCTCCATGCACTTGGTTATTAAAGCTGTGCACATGGCAGTGTGTGCTTCTCTTTGTCTTCAGGAAATTCACAAAAACCCATATTTCTCTGCAGTTGAATGTCACTTCAGCCATGCGTCCCCCAACCAAATGTACCACAGGAAAATATTTATCTGAATAGGTGCCTAAACCCCATATTTTACCCTTGTGTCTTCCTTGGCAATAAACTCATTAGCTGAATGCCTCGCTAGATGGGAAAGGTGATGGATCAAATAAAATTCAACTTCTTTTTTCTTTGGGATTAAATCTATCTGTGATTTTGTGAACTGTTTCCAAGGAGGGGCTGAGAAAGGACCAATTATCCTGCCTGATTGTTTAACTTCCTTGAGGATGCTTGGTATAATGTCCTCTTTTCCTATTGTGGACCTCATATTCTTGACTAATCTGTTATTAAATGGGGCAGTGGGTTTTAAAGCAAAACCTTAGGCAAATCCATGTACCAAAACATGAGTTGCCTTGTGATGTGGGTAACCTTCCAATTCTTGAGCTAGTACTTCAAATTTAATGGGCAAGTGGGTTGCCTTCTGTTCACCCCATTGATAAGTAGAACCTCTGAAGACTTGAAAGGAGCCCCTCCTTCTGGGGGGGGGGGGGTGGAGTTGCTTCCAGGAGTTTTTTTATCATTTCTGTGTGGTACTGTAGGTGGCTTGGTTTGACTTAATTTTTACCAGCAATTAAATCTACTGCTGTTTGAAAGCACAGAATGTTTTAATTTCTAGGGATTGTTGATTATTGCCTGATTGACTCACTGTATATTTTCTTACATGGCACTCAACCAAGTATCTGGGTGTCTGATCCCATCTGATATCCTTATTGATTGCTTTTAGTTTCCTGAATTCCTGATCATAAATTAACCAAGCTACTCCCCCCGTACATGATGAGCTTCCCAGATTGTCAACAACTATGAGATTAGTGGTAATGCCAATGCAGGGTCTTTTTCCATAAGCATGAATGAGTACATTAAGAAACCTGTTACCAATGCATCCCAAGGTTTTGGTGACTATTTAACAGTTGTGGACTTACCTAATGCAGATAATGCAGCTATAAGATCTTTGGATCCTTACTTCTCTGCCTCTATTACTCTTTACATACCATCAACATCTGTTAATTTAAATACATTGATTTATTCTCCCTTGATAATTTTATCTCTAATTGCTTTTGGGATATGGGCAATAAAATGTGACAATGGGGCATTTCTATCTGCTGCAGAATGCTGTGACATGTTGTTTAATGTTACCATAGGAGATAACGCAATTGAGATCCTGTTATCACTCCTCTCTTCTATAGACACCTCACTTTGTGATTGCATAGTGAACCCTTGTCCTGATTGACCTGACTCATTACTAGAAGAAGTTTGTAATGTAACCAGTAATGCTTCTCCCTGATGTACTGCTATAGATCTATAACCTTTCTCCAAGACCATATCAAATACATTTACCTGCCTGCCATCAGGCAATGACTCTAAAATTTCTGTAAATACTCTGCTTGTGTCTGATTTACTAGCATTTCTCTCCTTCTATTTTCATCATTACTTTGTGCTTCCTTATGTGTTTCTTCAGGAGTGGGTGCTACACTAGCACTTTCTGTTAAACTGTCTAGAATGAATGCTCTATCTAAAGCCTTTTGAGATTTCTTCCTGCTCTTCTTGGCTGGAACTTCCATTAAGTGAAGTGAATCTAGACTGGCTACTGCACATCCCCTCTTAGAAACTCGATGGGATGATATTGCCATCTGCTTTTAATTCTCAAAATAATTTGTGTACCTCCACGATTATTCTTACCCATTGTGACATTAAGGACTGCAAGATTAATGAACCTGAAAAGCAAATACAATAATTATGAGGTGAGGAAAGTAAACCTATATTTTCTGTCTGTGAGTTGCTTAAACTGATAGAGCTGCTTTCTGTTTTACCAACTCCATTTTGTTTTCTGCTTTAAGAAATTTGCTTGGCCTGGTGTTTTTGTTCTATGTGGGAGATAGACACAAACTATCTAGACTGCACATTTCATATGTTTTTTTCCATAGGTTAATTTGTTTTTCAGTGATAATTAAATGCATGGAGAATTGCTGGGTATTTGTCTTTTCTGATAAAACCTGCATAAACTAGAAGCACTGTTAGTGACTTGCTGCTAGTTATTTTTTCTCTCCTACCCTCTTACTCCTTGATCTACTTTTTAAATTTGATGATTTTAATCTGCTCACCCTTACTGTAAATTGAGCTTTATAACTTCCACCCTTTCTACACTGCTGTTTATATCTTGAATTATTTATTTGCTTTTCCTTGTGCTTATTTTGACAAAAGTGCATTCTGCCTCTCACTGTCTGTTCTACTGATTTACTTTCTCTGAATTCATTACCTAGTTAGCAGTTGGATAAAGTTGTGCATTTTCACATTCTGGCAATAACTTTTCAGTGTTTTTACAGCAAGGAGTCAGTGGATTCTCCATCTATCCTGGTATGTATAGGTTGGGGAAACAAACTAAAGATTCTTGCATGTAGTTTTTTATTGACTAAAGGCCTTGTTAATCAACTTATCCTGTTTTTAGTAACTTTATAAATTCTGTACAATTGAGTGGCTATTGGTTCATTTCCACAAAGCCAAGAACTTTTATTGAATAATCACACTTTTATAAGCTGTTTAAAGTACACTGCTGTATCTGTATCTTTAAGTTTGTTTATGGTAGCATTTCACTCCAGACACTCCATTACAGTGCTTTTACATTAGGAGGACTGGGATAATTCATCTAGTGACAGTAAGTGCTTACCTGGTTTATCTGAGTTGGGAAGCACACAAAAGGGCTCTAAATGCAGTTATTATATTGGCCAGTGGGTTCAGTCAATTTTCTGTATTTCCAATGCTGGTATAAATTCCACACATTTGCATGGAGCTGCTCCCTGTGCCAGTGTCCTGTACAGATGCAAACATCTGGAAACATTTCTTATTTTCATTTTACTGTGAAAGGTTCCTGTGCTAGTTACTCTAGTATAGCATCCAGAACTATTGCTGCTCAGAGACCATCTGATTTGGTGCTATAGGCAGCATCCCTGGTTATGTTAGCTGAAGATTACATCACATAAGCACCCTTCCTTCATCCAGTTACAAACACCCCCCCCCACTCCTATCCTTTCAAGTACACATTAGGACCTGCAACCATGAACGGCACCTTCCTGTTATCTCTGCATCCAGCTTGGGGGACATGGGTATCCTGAGGCAATGTAACAATTGTCTTATCAAATACAATATGTGAGGGATGTAGTTACACATTGGCATTGGAGATTAGACTCACACACATCACTCATTGCACCCAAAAAGGACCACACATAGACCCCGCATATGCAGATGTGCTCACATGTAACTTACCCAGACCACTAAGGCTTCTCAGGTGCAGTCCTCAGAAACTCCACATATACACAAACAATTCTCATCACAACTTATAAAGCCACATCTTATTGTGCCTCAGCTGCCAAACCCAATGTGTGAAACACTGCACAACCCAATATTCTGGTCATAGCATACTCCATTGTGAGATACACTGATGTCCATCTTACCAGGCTGAATAAAGGGAAGGTTACAATTAGCTGCCTGTCAGGGTCCAGGATTCAACAGATCACACACGCGCTCAAGTCACTTACCCCTAAATACCAGTATGACTCATTCATATTTCATGCGGGCATGAATAACCTGAGATGTACCTCTTTGGACTAAATGAAGCGAAACACAATTGAGGTCTCAGAATATGTATCACAGGCAGGTATGAGCCTAACACCGAGAAGCATTCTACCATCTCCAAGGATGATAAAACAATACCAGCAGAAAATAGTTAACTTTAACAATTGGGTTAGGTACTGGTTTCATTCCAAAAGGGTCCAATAATTGAAAGCAGTAGAGGGCATGGTTGATAGATCATGCTACTTTGGCAGGGATGGTCTTCACCTGTCACCTCTAGGCTTTTAGATATTTACCAAAATGTTATCTATCTGTATAGTGCCTTTTTTAGGCATTGCCAAACATATAAACCTTCCAACATAACAATAGCTACTCAGGGCAAGCTGAAGATGTTACTGCTCTGTGCTAGGAGCCTGAACAAGAAACTGCACTTACTGGAAGCTGGCCTTGCCCTAGAGAATGCTGACATCTGTGCAATTACTGAAACATGGTTCAAAGCCATGGAAAGCACTCTGGCAGTGTGTGGCTATAATACCTTTCATACATTCTGAACACCCACTGAACATGAAAGAGCAAAAGGTAGAAGTGTATCTATCTACATATAGGATAAGCACATCAGAAGGATGGTCAAATAATATTACATGCTTGAGCTACTCCATGTCCAACTAACCATGGGAAAAATCCATTACAATATTCCTGCCAGCTACAGGTCTCCCACTATGAATCAGGAAACCCATACATCATACCTGAAGTTACTAGACTCACTCACCATCCAGACCAATGCCATACTCATGGGTGATTTTAACTACCCCTCCATTAAATAGGAGGCATATGCAACCACTAACATGCAGACACAAAGATTTCTTGACTGTAAATTCAAATGTCCTGGAGCAGCTAGCCTGCACTACCACTAAAGGAACAACTATCCTAGATCTGGTATTTACAAATATGGGAGAGTACTACACCATCCAAGTGTTATGTCCCCACTGGTAAGATCAGATTACAAAGAGGTCACTTTAAACTAAAGGTAAAACTAGTTCCTCCACCTAATCCCAAAAAGTTTAAGAACTTCTCTAAAGTAAATTACTCCATACTAGCTAGTTTCCAAGCTCCCCTAAATCCAGAAAACAGAGAAACCTGTGCAGAGGCATACACAAAAGCCCTGTATGACCATATAAACAACTGCATAAAAACCTTTGTACCAGACTGAAATAAACCCAGGTCAAACAACAAAAACAAGCCATATTAATAGGTTGTACAACAAAATAAAGAAAATCCTGTTGAGAAGTAAGAGGGAATGTGCATAACAGAGCAATATGTCCCTCATTAGTCTAAACAAGTGAATCAGAGAACTAGTCAAGTCTCTGAAAGCAGACTTTAAAGTAAAAAATAGCCTCAAAGCTAAGAATAACCATAAGCCATTCTTCAGTTATGTCCACAATCTTAAGGGCAACACCCAACAATGTGCAGAATTAGCTGTAGATGGCATCACCTATACTGAGCTATAAGGCACAGCAAATCTACTGGCCAAAAAATTCAACCCAAATTTCACCTCCCCATCACCCTCAGTTCTCCCCAAGAAATACTCTCCACCACTCCACTGTCAATTATTGCCAAATAACAGGTTGTCACTGTGCTCTCTAAAACTAAAAGCATGGCTTCAGTGAGGCCTGACAATGTACCAGGTTGCCTCCTAAACAGCTTAAATCAGGAGTGTTCAGGCCCAGTAGGATCTTTATTTAATCACAGCCTCTGGACTGACTTTGTCCCAGTAGAGTGGAGGACAACAACAGTCATCCCTCTGCATAAACGGGGACCATTTACTGACCTGAGAAATTACAGATCCATACATTTGACCAGTCTTATATGCAAAGCCATGGAAAGACTAATCTTGAACCTGATAAATAATTACATAGGAGACATCCAAACACTGGACCCAACCCAATTCGACTTTGTCAAGGGCAAGTCAAGCCTACTGAATCTGCTGGAGTTCTTTGAGAAAGTCACTAAGGCCAGGGCTAAGGGTAAAACAGTACATACTGTCTACCTCAACCTGGCCACAGCATTTGACACAATTCCCCACTCAGGTATTATAAATAAACTCACAAAACTGGACATAAATCCCTCTGTCACCAGATGGATAGCCAGTTGGCTCATGGACAGGACATGTGGTTAAAGTGGGTGAAGTGGTTAAAGTGGGTGAATCCAGTTCCAGCAAGAGGCCAGTTACTAGTGTTGTACCACAGGGCTCAGTACTGGAACCACTCCTGTTCAGAATATACTTATCTGAAGTCAAGGCAAATGTAGAAGGCCTCTGGATGACAACGTTTGCCATTGACTGCAAGCTGGGAGCAATCATTGAATCCCCAAATGATGTAGATATCCTTCAGGAGGGTCTACGTCATATAAATTATTGGTGGGAGAACCATGGCCTAAAAATAAATGCAAAAAATGCATTATCATTCCCTTTGGAAAGTCAAGTACCCCTACAAATTATAACATCAATAGCATACCCCCTTAAAGTAGACTCTAGGTACACAGATAGATAGCAGCCTGAATTTTGACCACCATGTGTCCATAGTGGTGAGGAATTCCTTTTATGTGGCACAACTTATAAGTAAATGTATGGCATCCAGATCTAAGAAAATTAAAGTCTCACTGTACTCAGCCATCATAGACCAATAATCGAGTACAGTGTGTCATTTGGCATGTACTTTACTAGGAACTTATAGCAGCTGGAGTGACTTCAGAGGTTCCTCATAAAGAAAATACAGGGTATAAACAACATGAAATATGCAGATAGACTAAAAGCCCTATTCCTTTACTCTGTCTCTTACCATCTATTAAGAGGTGACCTATGCCTGACGTACAGGACACTCACAAATCTAGCCCTGATGGAGCTGCTGCACATCCGCAAATTAAACAGTATGAGGGTCACCCAATCTAGGGATCTAAACATAGTCAGTGACTCAAGTAAAACATTCTGGAGAGGCAGATGTGTGTCTCAGAGATTGCACCTTCTTTGGAACAGGCTTCCTATTAACATTAAGCAGAGCCCTTCCCTGGCCCTCTTCAAACGCAATTTGGATCAGTGGAGAGGAATCACAAATTCACATCTCGGGCAGTGCCTATGTCCCTTATGGACAGGGCAATCTGTAGATGCTCAATCCACAGCCATAAATCCACTTCATCCTATTGCCACTAAGGGCCATATATTGGATAAAATTGGGTTATATTGGCTAGGCTTGTAAGGGCCCTTATGCCATTAGCCTAGTAAGCTCCGATGAAGCTATGAACAATTGAAATAAAGTAGTTATAAAGTTATTGCCAGTCTAATTATTAACCTTTAAGTCTATGAATTAAATGTCTGTGATAATAGCTAACCCTGGCAGAACCCATGGTTCTCCAAAAAATTAATTGGTAATTGAAGATATTATGGAACCTTACTCCTAAATTCATCTTTGCCCTTTCAACCTTGAGCTGTTGGCTTATTTATTGCTTGCTCTTGCTTTAAGTTTTTTGTTTGTTTGTTTTGTTCTGTTTTTATATTATTATGGCCATGCTATTTAAAATGATTAATAGCAAATACTCACTGCAGAGTACACATTTAGGTTCTTGATTTCCTAGTAAGTTACTGGGCTAGTTGGCTTTTGTAGCCTTTTTGAGCTTACCTAATTTCCCTCAAAGATGAGACTTAAACTGTAAGTTGTGTCTAAGAGGTAAGAGCCTTAGCCGTTATGCTAATCCTCAACCCAATGCATCTATCTATATCTATCTATACATACATATACATATAGATACATATATATATATATATATATATATATATATATATATATATATATATATATATATATATATATATATATATATACACACACACACACATACACGCACACACACGCGCACACACACACACACACACACACACACACACACACACACACACACACACACACACACACACACACACACACACACACACATATCCACACATCCATCCACAATGTATTTATCTTGTATATTTTTTCTAGCTTGTAGGGGTTGGGGTCGAGAGAGAATATACTAAGATTAATGTTTTTGTGCTGCTACTTAAATGAGTTACTTTACTCCTTTTTTGATATCATAAGACTTTTTTATGTGGTTTAATTCCTTACCCTACTTATAGTTCTCAAGCATTCAGGGACAAGTATCAACAGAATCAGGATAAATCCAAAAATAATCAGGGAACTGTGGTACACTTTTAAATATTAGTTACTATTAACAGACTAAGAGAATGACTTTAATATGTGCTTTCTGAAGTAAAGAAGACTATAACTAAAATTATTTATTCATTCTTAATGTAATCCACCACTTTGGGCCGGATTCACGAAGGCTTGCACGGAATCTAAGAGCAGAGTAAGCCGGCAGACAGCCAATATGTCTGTCGAGCGATCCAGCAACAGCCGGCAGGGGCATGCATGAGAGCTCCTAAAGCTACTCTTGCACGGATAGCATCATGTTATGCAAATTACCTCATTTGCTGCTGAAAGCTATGCAAATGAGGTAATTATAAGATCCAGGAAACACTAACCTGTCCGTGGAAGAGTAGAGTTATTTGCAGAAATGTACTCCGTTGGTAACTGAGTACCATTCTGCAAATAGCAAAACGGAGCTATGACAGCTCCAAATAAAAGATGCATCTAGTTGAAGAAGCATGCCAATGGCCAAATATAAGGCCATTGGCATTTTGATCATTTGAAAATTAATAAAAATCAAATTTTTTTTCCCCAATCTCAGCGCTTTAAAAACCAGAAAAAAAATAAAAGCCAAAAAAAAGGCATTCTGATTAAAAATATTCTTCTGCCATGCAGGTGAATGGCAGGCTGAAGACAACATGGCTACTGAGTAGTGGTTGCTAAGGGGGGAAGCTCAGTTTGAGAGATGTAACCAAGCATTAGTAGGCAATCCTATGCAAATGAGGATAAGGATAGTGAATCCCAATTTTCCCTGGCATGAGAGCCATGTCCCTGGAGTGTAAGTGTAGGAGTAGGGGAGTAGTAGAGTAGAAGATAGGTGACATCATGAGGGGGTATGTATGAAAGACTGTAAGATCATTGGAGCAGAGTGGCTTGTGTTTGCTATGAGTTACTCAGGATTGGAAGTGGCATGTCTACAGTAGTTTTAACTGAAACCCAGAAACCGAATGTGTACGCCGTGGCTATCACTGAACTTTCTTGCAAACCTGCTTACGCCGTGTGCATGCATGTCCGCATCTGTAAACCTGTCTAAGCCTGTGTGTGCATGTGTGCACCCGCCTAAGCCTGTGTGCGCGTGTGCGCATGTCTGCGCTTGTTTGCAGGGCCCTTCCTCCTGTGGAAACAGAAAGGGAAAAGGAAGGAAAAGAAGTAGTAGGAAGTTAACCAAGGAGAACTAGCAGAGCTGACAGGTGAAAACAATCAGAATCAGCCAATTACACAGGCAGTACACTAGCCCAGCCCAGCACTTAAAACTCTGCAAACAACATTCCCCCATGTTTTTCTCAGAAACACTGCAACACTGCAGTATACAAAGAGAGTGGAAACTAAAAAAGCTTAACTCAGACAAAAAAATGTTAGGGGCTGACATTGCTATTATAAGGCAACATGTGCAAGATGCTGAGGGTGGTGCCATTGCTAATGCTGCTGAGCAACCCACAGTGAGGAGACGGAGAAGAGTGTACAGACCCAGGGTAACCTACCAGGGTCTACATGAGCTGGAGATAGTGGAGTGCTATAGAGTGGACAGAGACCTCCTGCAGCAAATTGTTGAGCTGTGCAGGCCATGCCTCACACACAGAACCAACAGAGGGGAACCCATCCCAGTGGAAACCAAGGTATGTGTTGGCCTAAGAATACTAGCAGCAGGTACCTTCCAGAGACCAACTGGTGATATGATGGGGATTTCCCAGGCATCAGCATCCAGAGTACTGCACCAGTTCCTGAATGCCATGTCAGCACATGTCGGTGATCGTGTATATTTCCCCAATTCCCATGAGGCATTGGCCAGCAATATGTGTCTCTTCCAGCAAATAGCGGAATACCCTGAGGTAATGGGTGCAATTGACTGCATGTACATACACATCAAAGCACCAGCCGGTGAGCAGGGTAGGGCCTACATCAACTGCAAGGGCTTCCCCTCTATCAACTGCCAGGTCATGTGCGATGCCCAGGGCATAATACTGAATGTGTGTGCTGGCTGCCCTGGAAGCTACCACGATTCCCATATCTGGCATCTGATGCAGCTGTACCAGACATTTGCCAATGGGGACATCCTTGATGGTCACCTAGTTGGGGATGCTGGATACGCACTTAAGCCGTGGCTGATGACACCCATCAGAAATGCACACACACCTGAACAAGAACACCATAAAGAGGCACACGCACAAACATGAAATGTAATCGAGCGTGTGTTTGGGATGCTCAAGTCACGGTTCCAGTGCCTGGACACATCTGGTGGAGACTTGCAGTACTCACCAACTACATGTACCCAAATTGTCATGGTATGTTCCATGCTACACAATATGATCCTGCAAAAACAGCTGCAGCAGGAACAGCATGGGGCAGGGCCAAACAGCCCTCCACCATTGCCAAGGCCATCACAGGCACAGTGTGACTCAGAGGAGGAACAACCTGAGCCTGCCCCAGTAGGCAGAAGGAGGCATGCCCAGTATACCTTGGCCTTGGTAAAGAGGCAATGCATAGCACATACACTGGCTCAGTAGGAACCCTGGAAATTATACCTCTTTCTGACTAGCACATAAAATAAAAGGGATGCCTAACTTGACACTACCTGTTTTCAAAAATGTATAGGGAGTGTACCATGTACATCCGATAGGCAGCCCTGCAGCACCACCTGAGGCATGATTGCCATGTTTTAAGCAATATAAAGCAGTGCTAAGCAGCTTTTACCACAATTTTGTATATGTAAACAACATTGCCCGCAATAAATAGCGCAACGTCAGGCAATGTTGAGCAAAGTCAGGTAAACATGCTCATATTTGCAGTACTGTTCCTTAAGCAGTCTGATCTGCCCAGCATGAAAATAAAAAGCAGTGACAGGGCTCGAACCCAGGATACTGTGCACTATAGTCATACTACTGAACCACTAAGTCATGACAGCATTATACTGGCACAGACACAGCAGGACAGTTGTACACTAATGCAAACAGAAAGAAATGCTGTATCATGACCCTAAAGAGACATATGGGCCAGGTGGTCTGATGTGGGTTGGGTAGGCTATGAAGTTGCAATCTAATATACGTGACATTGGATGCTAAGACCTGTAGTATAATAGTATGCCTCAAGCCAGTACGATAGGCAACAGTATAGACTGAAATGGTGTACCCTACATAGCAGTGCAGGCCCAGCAGATGTGTATAAGTGTCAGGTGAACCCCTCATCCTATGTACACCCACAGTAACAATCAGGTGTGCCCCCGGGTAGAAATGTACAAAGAATAGCTGTCCCCCCTGTATGTAGAAATGTTGATAAGTCTATGCAAAGTGTCTCATGGAAGCCCTGCAGGCACAGCATGATCCCTGTTGAGTTATGACACAAAGGTGAGCCATGCAGTAAAAATACAACTTGATTTTCCACACACATATAGTATAAATGTGTATACTGGGCATGTTCACACACTTCAACAAATGTAGTGGATTTCATTCAGCAACACACTGAAAGGTCATACTGGGCATGCTCACACACTTCAATAAACGAAGCAAATGTCAGGCAACAGCATACTCAAAGGTCATACTGGGCATGCTCACACACTTAGGCCATGTCTGAGTACAGCAGTGGGCCACACATATCTGGCAGTTGCATGTTCCACCCCAGGAACCTGTCAATATTCACCAATCCTGCCTTGTGCACACAGTTATATGAAAACAGACACATATAATATATTGGAACCCTGTCATAATCAAACTATGCACCACAAGTACTTAAGTTGTTCACAGAAAGTGAAAAAGCAAAGATCAATAAACCTGCAATCAGTATCATCAACAAACAATGTGCACTCCAAATATTATCCAGTCCATGTTCTGGCAAAAGAATCTGTGAAGGCGTACATAGAGAACCATGACGCTTCCTTCCGCTATGTCATAAATAGCAATGTACACTCATATATGCCCTGAGTCAATGCAAACTGTAAATGACTGACATTGCCAACATCCTGTCAGACAGGCCCATAGGTACATACCACCCTCTCACTGACAAAAGGCCCTATCGTCATACCTGGTGACTGTGAATACACAGATATCACATATAGAATGGGTAAACAGCTCCTTCCAAACCTGAAAACATGGTGTCTATGGGATTACATTGTTTCCCTAGCTGTGTCATAAGTGAACTCCAGAACAAACAGAGCCTGCACCTGAACAGTCTGTTGAGACTCACCCTCTGTACAGGATATGAAACTTGAATGTGTTACAGCAATGTTTGACACACTCCACATGTGTTGGTGCACAACAGAACGTGGGAACTATTGTCTTATAAGCCTATTAAGCCTGATCTGCAAGGCCATGGAATCCATCATGATGGAACTCATAAACAGAGCTATTGGGAGCCTGCAAACACCCAACCCTACCAATTACGGTTTGGTCATGGGCAGATCATGGTTCCCAAACCTGCTAGACTGTTTACAAGGCAGTCACCCAGGACATACATCAATGAAATGAGCTACACACGTCCCACATAGACCTTGAAAAGCCCTTTGCCAACATCCCAGACACATGTCGTATCCACAAAATCAACAACCTGTGCATAAATATGTCTGTCATCTGATGGATTGCCAACTGGGGCACAGATAGATCACACAAGTTAAGAACTGTGGTCTCCTGTACAAGCTGGTAACAACTGCTGTCCCCCATGGCTCAGTCCTGGGACCCCTCCTGTCTGGTGTATACTTTTCAAATATACAGTCACACACACGAGGGCTATGATTAGCAAAGTTTGTGGATGACTGCCAAAATGTTGTCATAATCAATGTTTGGGACAACAGAGATATCCTTAAAAAGGGTCTCAGTCAGACAGATGTGGTGTCAAACGTATGTCCTCGAGTTACAGTTATACAAATACCACATAGGTGCCAACACCCTAAATATGGAGGTGATAATAAGGGATCTATGTACAAATGTGGATAGTCATCTGTACTTCCAGAAACACATTCACAAAATGGTCAGAAAATCATGCTATGTGTTCCCACAAACTGCCAAGTTCTTTGCATGTAGGTCAAAGGTGGTTCCCTCTACTCATCAGTCATCAGACCCATCAGAGAGTACCACAACACACCTGCGATGAATCTGACTATTCACCTTCAGCAGCTGGAAAGACCAATGACCTCAAAAGGAGGATTACTGGCCTCAAACAGTTACCCCATGCAACAAGACTGAATTTAACTCAATCTGTACTCTGTTACATACTGTCTACTCAGGAGATCTCTGCCTAACAGACATGTCCATGTCATGGCAACACTCAGATCTGCTCTGAGTTACAGCTCAATGGCACTAAATATACAGACCCAACTGATATTGCCAACATCCTGGCAGATAGGATCAGTGTTAACCTTACCCCCCTCTCACCCATGAAAGACCACATCTCTATAATGGAAGACTGCAAAGTTGCTGTCATCACGGCTGCACAGGTAAAAGACACTCTCCAAAGCCAGTATCACAGCATCCATGGAACCAGATAACTTCCCAGGCTGTGTTCTACACAAACTACAGAATGAACAGGCACCACACCGACGTACCATGTTCAGTCATAGCCTCACCTCAGGCTTTGTGCCTGCTGAATGGTGCACAGCGACGGTTATCCCACTACACAAGGGTGGAGACACCACTGACCCCAGGAACTAGCACCCCATTAGCCTGATGAGCCTGCTCTGCAAGGCCATGGAATGGATCATCATACAACTTATAAAAAAAGACATTGGTAAACTCCAAACTCTGGACCACAACCATGGTGGGTTTGTAAAATGCAGATCATGTATCCTAAACCTGATAGATGACATTGAAGCTATCACCAGAACCGTAGATAAGGGTAAGGTGTTTTGCACAGCCTATGTAGATCTTGCCATGGCTTTCAACACCATTCCACACTCTGGAATTATAGATAAACCTAGTAAACTAGGTATAAATTGCTATGTCACAAGATGGGTTGCCAACTGGCTTACTGACAGAACACACACTGTGAAAGTAGCAGACTCCAAGTATGACTTTGGACCTGTGACGAGTGCAGTACCACAGGGCTCAGTCCTGGGTCCTGTCCTGTTTTGTATCTACTTCCCTGAAGTAAACTTTAACATGAAAGGCCTGTGGCTAATGAAGTTTCCAGATGACTGCAAACTAGGAGCCATAATTGTAAATACTAAAGATGTGGACATCCTACAAAAGGGCCTCACTGAGACAGATGGCTGGTGTCAAAGCCATGGGCTCAAGCTCAATGCCAAAAAGTGCATTGTCATCCCCTTTAGTAAAAACTCTGTAGCCATGAACTATAACATAGGCAGTAGTATACTTAACACTGAAAGTGTGATAAGAGAACTTGGGTCACAGGTGGACAGTGGACACACCTGTGATAATCACATCCCCACAGTGGTCAGAAAATCCTTCTATGTGGCACACCTCATCACAAAAGGTGTCTCATGCAGAATAGAAGACGACAGTGTTCCCCTCTACTCATCACTCACTAGATCCATAATGGAGTACAACACCCCTTTTGCTATGTACCTCACAAGACATGTACAACAACTGGAAAGCCTGCAGCAATACCTCACAAAGAACATTAGTGGCCTGAAATACATGCCATATACAGACTATCTCAAAATGCTCCAGCTGTACTCTCTCGCATATCGCCTACTCAGAGGTGATCTCTGCCTAACATACAAAGCTATGTCAAACACAGAGCTGTTGGACATGCTCCACATAAAACACTCACAAATCCTCTGATCTTCGGACCCAAAACCACGAGTGAAATACAAAAGGAAGGGGTGTATCCATTTACCTTATGGATACCCACACCTTCAGGTTTGTGGCACAGCATGAGGCCTTGGAGACCATGCAAGTGCAACTAACATTGGGCAAAGCTGATTATCAGATTGTAGCCTGCTACAGATCACCTACCTTGTCTCAGAAACCTCACTCAGTATTCCTGAGAACAGTGGAAAATATAAAAGTCCTATCAAACACCATTATATGAGGAGATTACAACTACCCAAACATTGAGTGGGAGAATTACTTGTGTACAACGTCCTTTGCCCAATGTTTCCCAGAGTTTAAAAACTCAAATGCCCTGGAACAGCTGGTCACCACACCCACTAGAGGTGACAACATACTGGACCTGATCATCACCAACATAGGGTACCAGTGTTCCACGACAGAGACAAACCCCTCTCTGGTAATATCAGATCATAAAGTAATCACACTGGACATCCACATCTCACTCCCCCCCCCTCCAGTCAAGGAAACCACTGTGAAGACATTTTCAAAAGCAAACTGCACACTTCCCAAGACCAAAGTGGAAAGTTCCAAAGCCCCCATGCTATAAGATAATGCTATACAATCTGCCGAATCATTTACAAGTGCATTCTATGAGCATCTATAGGGATGCAGGGATTGAGACATGCCAAATAAAACCAAGATGCACTCCTCCAAAAACAAGAAACCAATCTGGTGGTCGTCGCCCATAAAAAAGCTATATAACAGAAGGAGGAAATGAACACATGATAGGGCAAACTTCACTAAAGGAAAGGCATCACTGATCATTATTAGGAAGACACAGTGATCACTCATAAAATAATCCAAGGCCAGTTTCTAAAGACAAATTGCCAAGGAATGTAAGAATAACAACCACAAATCCTTCATTAGCTATACCAAACATTTAGGTGGCAACTTCCAAATATGCTGTCAGCTACTGACAAATAGCAAGAAATACACTGAACCAACTTACATTGGCCACATCCTGGGGGACAGGTTCAGTGCAAACTCTACCGCCATCACCCCCAAAAGGGCCTGTGTCCATCCCAGAAGAATGCAGAGCCCCAGACTTCATGGACATGCAGGTAACGACAGCCCTCTCCAAAGCTACGAACACAGCATCAATGGGACAGGATGGTGTTCCAGGCTGTGTCTTACACCAGCCCCAAAAGGAACTACACCCTCACCTACATTCACTGTCCAGACTCAACCTTACCACAGGCTATGTACCCAAAGAATGGCCTACACCAACAATCATCCAGCTCCACAAAGGGGGTGCCACAACAGAACCTGGAAACCATTGCCCTATAGGTCTACTCAGTCTGGTCTGCAAAGCTATGGAGCACATTATCATGGAACCCATAAACAGAGACATTGGGGACCTGCAGACACTGGACTCTACCCAACTTGGCTTTGTTAAAGGCAGATTCTGCCTCCTAAATTTAGTTGACTCATTTGAAACAGTTACCAAGGACATAGATGGAGGTGAAAGTAGTCCACACAGCCCACCTGGACCTCACAAAGGACTTTCAACACCATTCTCCACTCTGTTATCATGGATAAGCTTACCAGCTTGAACATTAACAGCTATGTCATAATATGGGTGGGCAACTGGCTCACAGATCAAACACACATGTTCAGAGTTGCGGGTGCCATGTCCGACTATAAACCAGTCACAAATGGCATCCCACAGGTCTTGGTCTTGGGACACCACCTGTTCAGTAGGTACTGCTCAGAGGTACAGGCAAGCATGGGAGGAGTATGGCTGAACAGGTTTGCAGATGACTGCTAACTGTGGTCCATAATCGACTCCACGGCTGACACAGACATCCTCCAGAAGGGTCTTACAGAGACAGATACCTGGTGTCAAAACAATGCCCTCAAGCAAAATGCCAAAAAATGCATAGTCATCCCCTTTGGATAAAACAAAGTGCACACAAATTACCACATAGGTGGTAGTCCAGTATGTACAGAGAAAGCAATTATGGCCCTGGGGACCCAGAGAGATAGTAAACTCTTCTTTGATGATCACATGGCCAAAGTGTTTAGGAATTCCTTCTATGTAGCCCACCTAATGTCACCTAAAGTAACCCACTTTGTCTAGTCTGATGATGTCACCATCCTACAAATATACCTGTGGATAGGAGAGCTCACAGTAATGTGTATAGCGTGTTGTGTAAATGCGTACTCCTCTAGTATATTAAAGTACTTAGGTAGGGGTTTGACTCCTGCACTTGATGAGTGCGTGTGACCTCCTTGGAGAGGAGTAACCTTTTTGGAGACTACTAAAACACCTTAAAAGTGGTATACTTATCTTTGTCAAGTCTGATGATGCCACCATCCTACAAATATACCTGTGTAAAGGAAAACCTCCAGTAATGTGTAGAGCACATCATGTTAATGCATACTCCTCTAGTATCATAAAGTAGTTAGGTAGGGGTTTGAATCCTGCACTTGACAACTGTGTGTTTGTGTATGATCTCCTTGGAGAGGAAAAACCTTTTTGAAGAGTAGTAAAACATCTTAAAAGTAGTATACTTATCTTTGTCAAATCTGATGATGTCACCATCCTACAAATATACCTGTGGGAAAAAGAACTCCCAGTAACATGTATAAAGCGTCATGTTAATGCGTACTCCTCTAGTATCATAAAGTAGTTGGATAGGGATATGAATCCTGCACTTGACAACTGTGTGTGTGTGTGTGATCTCCTGGGAAAGGAGCAACCTTTTTGGAGAGTATTAAAACACCTTAAAAGTGGTATACTTATCTTTGACAAGTCTGATGATGTCACCATCCTGCAAATATACCTGTGGAAAGGAAAACTTCCAGTAATGTGTATAGCATGTTGTGGTAATGTGTACTGCTATATTATCATACAGTAGTTAGGTAGGGGTTTGAATCCTGCACTTGGTGAGTGTGTGCGTGTGGGTGCTCTATGTGTGTGACACTGTTGGTCAATGTGTTGCGGGTTTTGCTTTTACTACTATATGACATATCAGTATGACAGCAGTATGTGCATTGCACATGTCAGGTAGCTGTGTGGCAAATACATATATGTACATGTGACCTCAATTATTTCATAGGTGGGAACCCTGCTTTCTCCATGAACACATCTGTTATCTTTGCCAGAGTGTGCTGCCGCTTTTCAGACCTTAGGTCACATCTGTATGCTTGTGACAAGCCCAGCCACTGCAGTGATCCCTGGCCTAGGTCATCCATGTCAAACACACTCATTACGGTTTCTATTGCATAGTGTGAGTGAGGGTTTATGGTGGAGGTATATTTCAGACCTGTTCAAACACAGCAAAGTCTGTCAATGATGGCTATTCATTATAGGTGTAGAACAACCTTTGTGGATATGCATGCAGGCCCCTTATCGCTTATGTGATCCACCGAGGGATTTCAAAATACCTTTGGAACTGTGATTACCAAAGGAGAAATGATGTAACACTTGGCTGCATGTACACATCGTTACCTGTTCAACATGTTGGTGGCTACTACCTATGTGGTACTGTGGGGATACTATGTTTTGTAAAGGTGGATGACTATGCTTTAGTTGGCTTATGGCTTTACAGCATGGGTTTGACAACAGGTATCTGTCTGTATGATACCCTTGTGGAGGATGGGTGTGTCATCTGGAGAATGCATGCAAGGCCACAGTATGCATTTCCAGACATGGACAGACATACCCCTACTGTGATTGCTTGTACCTAAGAGAGCTATATGCCAAACAGGAGTGGTCTCATGAATGGGTGCAGGTGAATATCACTGGTTACTGGCATAGTATAGTACCTGAAGGATCCAGATGTTACTGTGTGTCCTACATCTGTGTGTCAGTTGTCAAGACATCATCTAACGATTGTGTATGGTCAGGCTGTTGAGGTTATGTATACTGCCGGAATGCAAAACAATGACAGATAGTAACAGTATCCCCCACAGCACAGTATCAAACCATGTCATACACACATGTGTACTCAAGTTCCACAATGTGTGTAGTACAATGCATACTGGCCACCAATAGGAACTATGGAGTGTTACTGTGTAATACAGGGCATGACACCCTGCCCATGTGTCCGCTATGCACGTACATGCAGACAGTGCACCTCCACCATGTTCACAAATGTACACCTGCAAATCTGTGCTACACACATCCCACACTTGCTCTCCACACTCTAACACATGCTGCCAATACTACACACATCGGCCAAGTGGCACGTGGGTAGACAATACACTATTGGAACTAACACTGGTGTAAACAATACTACATTGGCAATCATTGCTTTAATGCATCATGCCTGCTCAGCTACACCTTCAAGGATATCATTACACTTTACTGCTGACAACATGCTAACATTGCTATACTGCTATAAAGTCACCCTGTGCATCAGCACCATGGTAGCCTGTTTCTGCATCAATGTTACAGATGACAGGAGGTGGCACAGGTTTCATCATATGCACATGGTGTGTTGTTGGTTTTCCAGAGCCCTACATTGAGCCATACAATCGACATGTATGTGTGTGTGTGTGTGTGTGTGTGTGTGTGTGTGTGTGTGTGTGTGTGTGTGTGTGTGTGTGTATGTGTGTGAGAGCCAAGAGTACTGCTATGGGCCAATGTACACATGCAGATATGTGTTAGCCCTAGGTGTCCATGTGACTGACATATACGGGGATTTGTGGGACAGCCACAGACTGTACCTGCCAGGCTTTACAGATTACCGTCTCTGGCCAGGGATATGGTACCTGTGCCTGGTAGGTGCGCTACTGACAGTATCAGGTACTAAGCCAGACTGGGTACTATCCTCAGAGGTGGACAGATGTACACTGGACCCAGGTCCCTGCTGGGACTGTCCAGAGCCATGTGCATGTTGTCTTCTAGGACAGTTTATGGACAGCCCACCCCCAACATTGCTAGGGCTGGTACTGGCACTACAGGAGCGGCTGTGACTTGAGGGACGTCCGCTCCAACTGCCAGCTGCTGATGTTGCTAGCATATGTCCATGTCAACGTCTCAACAGTCCCGCACTGTCCTGACACATGGACATGACATTGCGGAGGACATCTAATGTCTCACCCCAATGTTTATCAGTGGCCTCAGTGTAATTACGGATGGCACCTGCTAGGTCATGGATACTGTCAATTACAGTGGTGTTATGTGCCCTCTGTGCCCTTAGTCCCTCTCTGGTGTACTGTTCCATACATGCCCATGCCTCCATGACAGCCTGGAACATGAGTGAGGTTGTAAGACCTGTGTCACATCTGTCACGGGCATGATAAGCAGCAGTGCTCCTACGAGAACCCCTGGACATCTGCCTCTGTGGTACAATTCCAGACATCTGGGTATGGCTGCTGGGTCAGGATGCATGTGTCATAGATACTACACTGTCCTGGCCAATGCCGACTGTACACTGTCCCTCAGCTAAGGGCATTGGTGATGGATGTATTGGCAGTATAACTGTGTGCATGGATGGGGTGGACAATTGTGTACTGTCGATTGGTGGCCCAACGACAGACCCTGGCAAACATGCCTGTGCCTCAACACACCTATCCTCATTATCACTATTTGGCTCAGTGACATCAGGTTCCCTGCTGCAGTGATCTAGCCCAACCTCAGCACCTGTGAGAGGAAGACAGGAAACACACTTTACGACCTGTACATGATGTCAGAACACAAGCACACATGCACACATGAACACATGAACACATGAACACATGAACACATGCACACATGAACACATGAACACATGCAAACATGAACACATGCACACATGCACACATGCACACATGAACACATGAACACATGCACACATGAACACATGCACACATGCACACATGCACACATGAACACATGCACACATGCACACATGCACACATGAAAACATGCACACAAATACACTCCTCACTAAAGCAGACACACACACACACACACACACACACACACACACACACACACACACACACACACACACACACACCACCAGCAACCCAGAACATACTCAATAGCGGTTGATGGTGGGGTACAGTATAACAAGCCAAACAATCATATCACATGTGTCAGCATGCAGTATGTGTGTTGCTCAACAGCATGCAGTGTGAGTGTAGACAGCTCTTGCTAATAACAGTATACATGGTTTTGATGCATGTGTGTTGTTGTTCAGTGATTGGCCTCACCCTGGAATGCAATGTGTACATGGACACAACATTGCTGTGCAAGTATTAAAAGCTCTGCAATGTCCTGTGCACCATCACTCACAGGCATACATACCATGGCTGGATGTGTATCTGTGTGTCACATAGATATCCATTTCTGATTAGAGCATCTGTGTCTTTAGCAGATAATTGTGGATGCAGGTTTAGCACATGCATGCTATGTATACACACAGGATGAGTGGTGCATGTATACCTGATGGAATACCATTGCTCAACATAGCCATTGTACAGTGGTTATGGTGAGTGTAGGACATATTTTGGACATGCCAGTGCCAGCCATGACATGGCATGCTACAACACAACTGCAACATTAAACATCACACATACCCAATGTGTGTCATGTGGCCTATACACTCAATAGCATTACAAGACATATATGTTTCACTTTGTACAAATGGTGATTGCTATGCATATTGTGTATAGGTGCATATGTTTGCACACACACAACATTGAGGTGCATAGCAATGAATGCTATGTGTAGTACTGTGGTTACTGTAACTGGGTGGGGTGTAGTACCATGAGCCATCATCATGCAGCATCATGTGGTCACTCAGGGCTACTAATGTGTGCCAGACCCGCACCTAGCATGCTGTACCTGAACTGCAGTACCGTGGCTACATTCGCCATTTCACAGCCAGTTGTTACATGGGTTTGTAAGGTGCCCAATAGGGAGCATTGCCTAACATGAATGTGTTATGTGTTAAAGAGTGTTGCACAGCCCCATGATAGGCCTCTACCCCTCAGGTATATTATGTGTGCTGTGTGGATGATATTTGGGATACTGGAGTGTGACCTTACAGCGGTTGTCTGAATACGCCATGTGTAGCATATTAAGGTGTACTGCGTATGACAAAGTTGTGTATGTTGTGTGCATGTGTATTGACTCTGCCTATCCAATGTCCACTACAGTGTTGCCACAATTGTGTGGGATGCTCTGTGTATTGCATGTGTTTCAGGCAGCTACTCACATTACTGAGATTTGCATAGTCTCACAGCAAACATGCACAGCATGCATTATGCGTAGGTTTGCTACATGTACATGGCCTACACCTCACTTATGACATGCACATTTAATTTGCAATATTAAATGTAGAACACACTCACCAGCATGGGTCTGCTGCCTTGCTGTCACACCAGAGGGACCTACAAGGATATGAAACAGTTTGTCAGTGGCAACAACTGTGGCATTGCTAATGTGGGTTTGCAATCTTACAGTAGTACAATGGTTGACAGTCACAGGCCTACAGATTATGTTACAAATTATAAGCATTGCACAACACCAGGCTCCACATCTTCTAACTACACAGTACACATCTCACATATGCATGATCTACCAATAGAGGTAACAGTAGTCTACAGATATGCCATGTTACCTGCACGCTCCGTGTCAACTCGCTGGGTGGCTCCGGCCTCCATGATGATACATGTTTGCTGTTGTTGTTGGCCAGGAGCTACCAGGCTCAGGAGCAGGACCTCCACTCTGGTGAGGGAGGGATGGATGGCTACTCCACTACCTGTGGCAAGCTGTTGTCTACAGACATCAGACGCACGCTGCCAGACATGTCTAAGTAAATCACTGCAGTGATGGCGTATCTGCTCATAGGTCCGGTTATGCATGCCTATGTCATTTACCCTATGGACAACATCTTGCCACAGTGCAGTCCACTCATGCTGGTCCTGGCTGGTTCATGAGAACAGCAGGGTGTAGTGCTGAACCAGGCTGGTTGTTATCACTTCATCCTCTGCCTGGCTATAGGTAGGGTTGCGATGGTAAGCCATGACCCTGGAAGACAATGAAACAATATGTGTGAGCAAGTCATGTGGCACACTTAACATTCTAAAGTACAGATATCACTGAACTGGCATATATAGCAACCTATTGGCTGTCAGAGGATACACACTTTCAATACCACACATCAGTGCTCAACCCGCAACTGCCTGACAGTGCCTGGCATGCTCTATATAGCAAACCATGTTCTGCACAGCAACAAAGAGAAACCACTATGTAAGACTATACAACAGTACACACTGTATGCGACACAATGCACAACCTAGACACAGGAGGTATATATCAAGCTAATGCATAAAGAAATATGTCATCCATTGCAGTGATTGTAAAGTCCAGTTACAGTATTACCAGTATACCACACTAGTTGTTGATGGCAAACCCCTGCCTAACATATGTGCACGTTCGTTAATATAGGTGGCATACTGCTGTACTAGACTATACATGTTGCTAGATACACACTTATATCCTATGACACACATATGACTGAGGGCATGTTACAGGCATACCCACGCACACATCAGACATATATACAAGACACAAAGGTATGGCAACCCAGATGAGCTTTTCCTGTGTACCATACAGTACTGTGTGTCAGTACTTACAAAACCTTATGCCTGAGGTATGTAATCTGTGAGGACTACAGGGAACACACAAAACAGTGGTTACAAGCAATGTGGACATACATCATACTGTGCTGTTTAGACCTACAGCTTCAGGTAGTACTACAGTTCATACGGGATTTGGATTCACCAGCAGTACCAATCAATAAGCATGCATGTACTGCTTTAGCCTACAATGGCACACCCCAGTCGACACCAAGGGACTATGTCAGACCATATGCCATACAGCTTTTTCTGCCTAGAAATAGCATACACATCTTTTGCTGTGATCAGAGCTAGGACACAAAATACCATGACAAAAACAGTTTCCCCACTAAGCTATCACACATATACAGAACTTTGACACATTCACCAACAAATTCACCATCACACTCAGTCAGCATCACATAGCAATTATTGCAACAAGTACATGTGGGTGTGTATCGGTTCATAGGTAGGTAATAGGCTATTCGCCCTAGGGCCTATAGAAGCCTAGCCATACGCTACCCCGACCTTTGACACACATGTAATTTAATTTCACGTGCTCCTGTCAAGCAGAGCCACAGAGGTGATTCCCGGGGTGTATTTCCTATCTCCCATCCAATCATCAGGATTATTCATGATAACTGCTAATGAGGAGCTTTGTTTGCTGTTGATAGATGGTTTGTTCCAGAGTATGGGATATCTCTGAGATAGGAATCTATCCCTCCAGCATGTTCTGTTTATTGAGGTGACAAGGTTAGGTCCCTAGAATGTGTAGCTTGTAGGGACTGTGATCTGATTACATGGAGCATGTCCAACAGCTCTGGGTTTGACATAGCTTTGTATGTTAGGCAGAGGTCACCTATGGGTAGGCGGTATGCGACACAGTCTAGCTGTGGTTTTGTGGGCCGGTCTGCATAGGGCATCTGTTTGAGGCTGGTATTACTCTTTCTGTGGTATGTCTGTGGCCTTTCCAGCTGATGTAGATGTCTTGTGAGGTACATACCAAATGGGGCATTGTACTTTATAATGGGTTTTATGAGTGATGAGTAGAGGGGAACACTGACCTATATTTCCCTGGATGACACACCTTATGTGATGAGGTGTGCCACGTAGACAGATTACATGACTAATGTAGCACTGTTATTATCACAGGGGAGACTACTGTCCACCTGTATCCCATGGTCTCTTATCACACTTTCGGTGTTAGGTACACTACCACCTATGTGGTAGTTCATGGGTACAGAGTTTTTGCCGGAAGGGATGTCAATGCAGTTTCAACATTGAGCTTGAGTCCATGGCTGTCACTAGGCATCTGTCGCAGTAACTACGACCCTGTCTCTCTCTCTCTCTCTTTATATATATATATATATATATATATATATATATATATATATATATATATACACACATACATATAAACATACATTGGTGTACATATAGATATACATATGGGCACATATACAGTCCACCTTTCATGGTGGGAATATCAATTATGCGAAGGTTGTGAGGTATACAGTTATGTAATAATATTGCACAGTCTTCTGTGGAATGCATTGAAGGTGTTCTCAGCCCATGTAACTTTAGCAGGCCTCACTGGCTGCATCACTGCAAACCTGACAAATCATACCCACAGCGTTTAACCACCACAAGTCATATACCAGCACTGTATGCTGTCTTGTTTGCCACACATTACAACCTACATAGAAATATGCACATAACAACCTTCAACAACATATATATGTCCACCCTTCACGAACAGTTGCAGTATGTCCCATGCTCTATGCACATGTACAGATGGTAATATATCTGACACAGAAAGATCTCTCTGTATGCGTGTGCCATACATACACAAGGTCCACACTGTTGTAAGTCCATGGACCTCACAGCTGACCTGTTGGGCCTTGCTGCAACATGAACAGGTGTCACATGTGAGCATACAGTAATATTAGAGGGTGTATATATAGCTGCAAATGCTAGATTAGCATACTAGCCTGGTACAGCAGTTGCCAATGCTAAGCTACACGTTAATATGACTATCATGCATTTGTTACTCTGTGACATTCATGTTTATATAGCTGTATGCACTACTCCCCCAAACAGCCATTGTACACACTACTGTACAGAACACAGATAACATGGATCAGATGTTTGACATTTAATGCTGAGCTACATATGTCACAGTTATATGCCACTGCACAGAGCTACACACTGATTTGTCCATGGCAGTAGTTATGCAGGGCATCTGTGCATAGATACTACTGCTGCCACATATGGATAATTCAAAGTATGTAGAGTACTCTTCAAAAACATCTACAACATGCCAGTAAATACATATCTGTTACATACCTTTCCTTTGTATGTGTTTGTAAATGTCAGTTCTGTGTCTCTTTTTTTTGGTTTAATTATATATATTTTTTTTTCTTTTGGTTTAATTATATATTTTTTTGTTTGTTTTGGTTTAATTATATATATTTTTTTCTGTTGATGTGGATGTGAATGTTGGTGTCTGTCTGTCTGTCTCTGTTTCTCTGTCTCTCTCTCTCTCTCTCTCTCTCTCTCAGTACCAGCAATGGAATGATTGCATGTGTGGACAGTAAATACAGCCTGCTTTTATAGGTATCCGCACATGTGCATGTGATGGCCTCTGCACGAATTGGTGGCCACCATTTGGTAATTGCATGCCGCCTGCTGTGTGGTGATTGCAGTACTCACTGTCATAGCAACCCAATGTTATAAATTGCTAAGTCAGGTAGGCGTAGCCCTTTCAGCTTTCCAAAGTGGGGCCCATGCTTGTCTGCTGTGGACACCGTTGTGTAAGTCAGAAGGTTGGTATACTTCTTATATCTGAAGCTAGGGGTGTAGCTAGTGATTTGAATGTTGTACTCAGACCTGAATGTTGCCACTTCCAGTACACAGTTGTCAGTGTAGAATTGTACTCACCCCTACAAATGCTAACACAAAATACATGGGAGTATGTAGTTTCTTTTCTACTTATACAATTAGCTACCATACATAAGTAGTTATTGAGATTTATAGATTTGGCACATATACTGTTTGTGAACTGCTATACTGTGAATATTAATGTACTCACTTCTGCACAGTTTGTGCTTTTTCTTTTGTTGACATTATCACAGGATGCTCATGAAAACTGGACAATTCCAGTACTGAGTATGCCTACCTACATCCTTGTTGGACCCTGAACACACAGGTATTTCATACATTTGGATGGGGATTGTCCTGCTATGATACTGTGTGGGTGTTGTAAAGTGCTGCTGTAACATTATTTACTGCTAGAATGGCTGGTTCTGTTATTACACTCATGTAATGCAATTCCACAACAACTGCTGGTAAAGTTCCACAGAACAGGTTTTGTGTTATGGCATTCCTATCTTTCCTTTACATTCAGTCATTCTGATGCATGATATATCTATTTCAGCAACAACCTGCTGTATATCTGTTGTGGTTAGTAGTACTTCATGCAGTCTAGTGTGTCCAAGGTCCTGGCTTTGAGACTGACAGAGGTGTTTTATTTTGCTGCTGAGAAGAACAAGGGCCCTCACATGCAGGGTGACTAAGGCACTTTTAAGCAGTTGTAAGCTGGTTTGTACGGGTTTGCGTGAAGCTTATCAATACTTAGCTAAGTGCACACAAGTGCACACTCGCGCAAACCTGCTAACTACTGCTTAAAAGTGCTTACTCCCGCTAACCCCCACGCTCATTTCTTTGAAAGAAAAGAAAACGGGGAGATAGGAAAGTGGTGAAAAAGGGGCACAAAGAGGGAAAGACAGTAGGGAAAACAGCTTGGGATGTGCAGGATGGGTGTAGGGAAGGTCCATAGCTGCCCATTTCTTTAACAGCAACAGCTGTGCATATGCTAGAAATTTGGAGGGAAATATGAAACCTTCCACCCATGAGAGAGGGGTGAGGACAACAAAGTATGTTGTACTGTCAATTAAATATCAGTTTATGTGTCCAGCGGACATGTCTGCAAAATGGGCAGCTATGTATGGGGCGTAATTTTTTTTTGAGACAGATTGCCCTTTTTTTTTCAGGTGAGAGTGGAATGTGTGGTAGGGGAAGTGGGTATACATGGGGAGGTAGGTTGGGGAGGTAAACAGACAAGATAAACAAGATGCATACGGGGCGGAATATGACATGTGGTGGGTGAACACCATTGACGGGGAAGGATGTTTGGAAATCGCAAGCCCACAGATGGCAACAGTGGAACTGAGATCCCCACCCATGGGCAGTCACCACTGCACCTTCACAGCCCAGAGGGTGGCTGTGCTTGGGGTTGCGTAGGAGGGGTAGGCTCACCCGTGAGTCATGCCACATGTGCCTCAAGCTGGCATAGAGGATCAGCAACTGAACACTCGATCTCCCTACGCACCACAGCCCAGACCATTCGGAGGGTGATAGGTGGCCCTCCTCCAGCCACGCTTGCACAGGGGGAATGAGAACCATCCCCTGCAGTGCCTCCACCTGAAGGTGGCACAGGACCAATGGAGGAGGAGGTCCTGGGCTGGGCACTGGACCTGCTGGTGCCAGGTGCCATCGCGAGCTGAGGTGGGACAGGTGGGTCCGCTAGGACGGCCTTCTCATACGTTCTAGGTTTAGGAGGATTTAATGACAATATGGGTTGTTAACAGCCAACAGCATTCCAAATTAGTTGTAACAGCATGCAGTAGTATTCCCATTAACCCAACACACCAGAGTTCCTACAGTTGAACAGCAAGCATAACACATGCATATATAGAACAACAGTGGACATTCCAACAGCATGCAGGATTGATTGGTGGCAATAGGCCACCAAGATTGTGGTATTTTACAGGGCACATGCATCAAAGTAAATGCAGATATTTTTGAACCAATAGGACATATGTCCCAAAAAATGTTTTGAGATTAGACATACCCATTGACATGTGGAATTGAATTGTTTAGGCACATACAGTAGGGTGTAAAAAGATACCTCCATTAACAACTTATATGTACTTATAGTTTATACTACATTCCTACTGACTGCAGATATATATCCCCTACATGTATTATTACACTTGGCAATGTCCGTTAAATTGTGAAATGGGTTTTGCTAATTCTTTATATACCTGACCTGTATCTGACATACAGACTGTCCAGGATGCAGATGTTAATGCTACGTATTTATATATTTTATTTATATTTATATATCTACATATCTGGATGTGTTCAGGTGACATTATCAATTATATTTTAACAGCCTCCTACATTTCTAGCAGCACACTGACATTTCTGGGGAACACAATAACACGCTACTCATGTGACAGATTAACCTATACATGCCGGCCATTAACCAACTGTTGAGGACTGTATATATGCTTAACAGCTACTGGCACTCCCTTCTTCCACTTTATATGGGCCTACCCAAGTGTGGGTTCACAGCGCTTAATACAACAGTAATATTTCTATAATGCAAGAATACAACAACATATCGAAGAAAGTGACACGGACACACTCCAGAAATTATACCTTTATTAATCACATTACACACTTTTATAGAGACTCTCTCATTTATTTGATATTACAGTGCATGCAGAAGACTTATTCAAGATGTATTATACCTTTATTAATGGGTTACAACTCTCTTTTTCACACTCTCTCACATATTTTATATAACAATACATGCAGAATAATTACTAACCTGCCTGGTGGTGCAGCCTTAGCAGCCTATCTGCATAGGCTTGCTGATTCGCTGCACGGACACCTGCAGCTGTGAGGTAAATGAAGTGATATTGAGACATATACCTTTCCATAATATAGACTACAATAGCAATTCTTACATACTTCATTCCATGGCTACCTACTCAGTAGTGGGGCATTTTTCATCCCATGGGCCTCCTGTATCCATTGGTTCAGTTGGTCCTGCTTCTGTCTCTTCAGGTCTGAGTAGTGGTGTCTGACCTGCTCACCAGTCCGAGAGACACCTGTGACACTGGTGAGATCATGTGCTAGATGGTTCCAGGCTTCTGCTTTGTATTCAGTGCCCTGGAACTGGCCCTGCAGGAGTCTGTCATCATGATTATGGACGAGGAGCCAAACCATCACTTTTCACTCCTCAATGCCCCACCGTTGCACTTGAAAGCGAGAGCTCTCCAACACCAGTCATGCTGCCTGCAGATGGGAGCTACAACCAGTTATGGCAAGTATTCCCACCTATGGGGCTTAAATATGCCTCATTTCCTGCACTTATTTGTGATTGGCCGGTTTGGAAAATCTCAGCTGAAAGCATACCTGCTTAGCACTGGGTAAACTTTCATTAATATGTATGTGTGTGTTGAAAGTGCATGCATATCAAAAGCTATCATGGCTTAGTGGTTCAGTACTGTGATTATGGTGCATAGTATCCCGGGTACAAGGCCTGTCATTGCTTTTTATTTTACTACTAGCCAGACCGGCTAGGAGGTGTGGCTGTGTTTAGCGGACTTTGCTCAACTTTGCCCAACGTTGCTCTAGGGTGCTCTACGTTGCTCAATGTTGCCTGATGTTGTGCCAGAGTGCGCGGTGCACAGCTACGCGCAATCATGTTTTGCTTGTGCTAATTGGCACGATGCGCAGCTCCGCTCAAAACCATTGCACTAGTTAAAGCAGTGCTAAGCTATGAGCAATTATACTTAAATGTGCTTAATACTGGTAAACTTTGCTTAGCAGTGCTTCACATTGCTTAAGATACATTACTTATGCATTCATCATATGCATAACTTTTTCGCCTTCTTATATATATATAAAATATCGTTCACTGCTACATAGGCCATTTCAATGTTTTCTACTAATATTTAAAAGAAAATAGAAAGGGGAGTGGTGGGACTCGAACCGGGAATGCCTACTCTTTGTGCAAAGGCTCTGCCACTACACTATGGCTTAAATTGCATGTAAGTTTCTTATTCTCCTCTTCGATCTCTAAACTGCTAACTGTAGCTAAGCAATGGACAAACCTACGCAAACACGCGCAAATATGGGCAGCTATATCGGGAATAATAAAAAAAAAAAGGAAAGTTTTACATTTTGGAATTGTACTGGGATTTAGAATGTGGGGGAGTGTAGTGTTCGGTATGTACACATTTGAGCGGACTCGCTCATTTCAGTTGACATTTGCAGATTGAGGGACTTGCAGGGGTGTGGATTTTTTGACTGCTCGGCAGTCTGACATGCCCCCTGCACTCATGCACGCTCCGTGTTAGCCTTAGAGTTGAGTCAGCGCACCCTCATGAATATGCATGGCGCACTGACGTCTTCTTCTTAGGCTGCAGTTTCCGAGTAAGACTTATTTAGTCTTACATGGAGGATTAGTGAATCCCGGCCTTTGTCTTCACAAGTCACTAATTTTAGGAGGGATTATGAGGGACAGAGCTAAATTTTGGGGTCAAAATCTGGGAAAAATGCGATACTCACCTTACTTTTGACAGCACTCTGGAAATTTACCTCAAACTGAGGAAACAACTGTAACATAGTATGCACAAGTCATCTACCGGTAGACTTCAGTTATAACCCATTTTATTTTGTTAACTTTTCTCACTTTTTTATGCTACTTTAACTTACCATAATGGTCACTAGCATTTGGTTCAAGTGACATAAGGACCCCTGCTGCCACCTGTTGTCAAACCTGCAGCTTAACACTTCCTTATGGAATTTTTGAGGGGTGATATTTCCTGAAACCGATCACTTGAATGATGGCTTCACATTGACTGATATTTTGTTAAATAACTGGCACCTTACCAAAACCAGATGACACTGCTCAGTCGTTATGACGACTGTGTTTGCTTGCTAAACCCTCAATAAACTATAGCCGGTATTTTTTTGGTGTAACTAGATTTTATTGGGATTGTGTAACAAAGCTGCTCAAATATTTTTTTTATTAGAAATGTTAGTAGATAGCAATTTTAGTTTCTATTGCACTTTATAAAGGGGTGCCCCTCCTAACACATTCAAGCTATTAAAAAAAGTTGTTAGAGGTTAATGGGGAAGTTCAAGCCAATGTGTTAGTCCCCTTACAAAGTGTAATATCAGGTAATGTGTATGCCACTCTGACAGAACAGCAATGATATTGCCTGTGAAATTACCTATTGCCATATTTTTCAATTTATTGAAATGTTATTCAATGTTTATTTAAATTATTTTCTATTACTTATGATTATAAGTATTATAAATTATTATTTATTTATTTATTTATTTTACTAATTAATTCGGCAATTAATTAATTTTCAATTTATTGCCTTATTTCATTGCCTAGATACAAATAAAATATACTTGGCTTTAATAAGTGGTTAACTAGCCGGTGTCATTCCAGGGGAAATCCAGTATGTATCAGCATGGGACAAGATGACTGGCGGTCCAACTTGTTTCATTAAGGATAGCCTGTAGGCTCATAGGTTCATAGGTAGATACTAGGCTATTGGCCCTGGGGCCTATATAAGCCTAGCCAAAAAGGTTCCCTGGCTTTTGCCACCCAAGAAAATTATTTTCCTGTGCCCCTGTCAAGCAGTGCTGCAGAAGTGATCCCCAGGGTGAATTTTCTATTTCCCATCCAGTCATTAAGATTTTTCTTAAAGAGAGCCAATGAGGAGCTTTGCTTGACATGAATGGGTAGTTTGTTCCATAGTATGGGAAGTCTCTGGGACAGGAATCTATTCCTCCAGCATGTTCTGTTTATTGTAGTGACAAGGTTTAGGTCCCTGGAGCGTGTGGTTTGGAGAGACTGGGATTTCTTTAAGTGTAGCATGTCCAACAGCTCTGGGTTTGACATAGCTTTGTATGTTAGGCAGAGATCACCTCTGACTAGGCAATATGAGATGGAGTAGAGCTGGATTTTTTTGAGACAGTCTGCATATGGCATCTGTTTGAGGCCGGTAATCCTCTTAGTGAGGCATTTCTGTGGCCTTTCCAATTCTTGTAGGTGTTTTGTGAGATACATGCCAAACGAGGCATTGCACTCTATAATGGGTCAGATGAGGGATGAGTAGAGAGGAACAATGACCTCCTTTTTTCTAGAGAAGAACCCTTTTGTGATGAGGTGTGCCACGTAGAAGGATTTCCTGACTACTGTGGCCATGTGGTTATCAAAGGAGAGACTACTGTCCACCTGTGTCCTGAGGTCTCTTATCAGACTTTCAGTGTTTAGTGAGCTACCGCCTATGTGGTACCTCATGGGGTACTGAGTTTTTCCCAAAGGGGATGACAATGCACTTCTTGGCATTGAGCTTGAGGCCATGACTTTGACACCAAGCATCTGTCTCTGTGAGGCCCTTTTGTAGAATGTCTACATCATTAGGTGATTCTATTATGGCTCCCAGTTTGCAGTCATCTGCAAACTTTGTTAGCTAAAGACCTTCTGTGTTGGCCTGCACTTCAGAGAAGTAGATGCTGAACAGGAGATGACTCAGGACCAAACCCTCTGGTACTCCACTCTTCAATGGTCTGAAGTCAGACTTGGAGTCACCTACTTCTACTGTGTGGGTTCTGTCAGTGAGCTAGTTGGCCATCCATCTTGTAACATAGGGATTTATGCCCAGTTTAGTGAGTTTATCTATAATTCCAAAGTGGGGGATGGTATTGAAAGCCTTGGCCAGGTCAAGATAGGATGTGTGCACTACTTTGCCCTCATCTATGGCTCTAGTGACTGCTTCAAAGAAGTCAGTCAGGTTTAGTAGACATGATCTACCTTTTACAAACCCAAAGTGAGTCGGGTCCAGGGTTTGAAGGTTATCTATGTCTTTGTTTATAAGTTCCAAGATGATATGTTCCATGGCCTTGCAGACCAGGCTCGTCAGGCTAATGGGGCGGTAGTTTCCAGGGTCCGTGGTGACACCCCCTTTGTGGAGTGGGATAACCATTGCTGTGCACCATTCAGTAGGCACATAGCCTGAGGTGAGGCTATGACTAAACATGGTACTTAGGTGGGGGTGCAAGTTCGTTCTGTAGTTCATGCTGTACGCAGCCTGGGATGTTGTCTGGTCCTATGGATGCTGTGTTCTTGGCTTTGGCGAGTGCAGTCTTTACTTGTTCATACGTGGTTACAGGGCCTTTGCAATATTCCGGTATTAAGATGGGCCCTTTGGAGGGTGAGAGGGGTGTAACGTTAGCACTGAACCTATCTGCCAGGATGTTGGCAATATCAGTTGGTTCTGTATATTTAGTGCCATTGTGCTGTAGCTCAGAGCAGATCTGAGTGTTACCATTGAGATTCTTGACATAGCTGTAGAATGCTTTGTGGTTGTCTTTGGAATCAGTGGCAGTTTTCTTTATATAACTGGCTTTGGAGGATTTTATGAGGGATCTCAGCTTCTTGCTGAGACTGACCAGGGAGTTCCTCCAATCCTGGGATTTTGCTCTTTTTTGGAACAGATTCTTCCTTCTGTTGTAGAGTTTGTTTATGGCAGGGGACCACCAGATTGGCTTCCTTTTTTTGGAGAATAGCATCTTGGTTCTGTTGGGGATGGCATGATCCATGCACTCGTGTATGTGCTTATACAGTGCATTTGTGTAAAATTCAGCAGTCTTACCTCTATTTTCGGGCTGCATGGGTGTCGTGAAGTTTGCCACTTCTGTCTTAAGAAGCATGAAGTTGGTTTTGGAGTAGTTTTTGATGGTGGCTTCCTTAATGGGGGGTGGGGGTGGGATATGGATGTCTAGGGTGATTAGCTTGTGGTCAGATCTGACCAGCGAGGAGTTGACCTCTGGCATGGAACAGCGGTTACCCATATTGGTAATGACCAGGTCCAGCATATTGCTGCCTCTGGTAGGGGTGTGGACAAGCTGAACCAAGGCATTGGAATTTATGAATTCCAGAAAGCATTGAACGAATGAGTTGGTACATGAGTAGTTTTCCCAGTTGATGGTGGGGTAGTTGAAATCGCCCATAATTAAGGTATTGGGTTGTACCTTAATATTTTCCATTATCTTAAGAAATGAAGAGTGGGATTCCTGGGGCATGGTGGCGGATCTCTAACAAGCTACAACCTGGATTGTAGTCTTGTCCAGTGTTAGTTGCACTTCGATAATTTCAGCTGCATTATGTTGAGCAACTAGCCTGGAGGAGTGAATATTCTTAATGAATATGGACACACCTCTGCCTTTAGTGTTTTGGTCTAGGTTAGGTGGCTGAAAGGTGTGGTATGAATTCTAGCCTGGTAATGCAGGGATGCTCTCTGGAGCCTTGAACCAGGTCTCCATCACTGCACAGATGTCAATGTTCTCCATTTTAAGGAGTCCCTTGAGTGAGTGCATTTTGAGGTTTAGACTTCTAGCACTGAGTAGCATTACCCTCAGAGTTTGCTTGCTTGTACCTGTTACGGTGCTGAATTTAGCACTTGAACCTTGCCTAAAAAAGGCACTATAGGGGTGGCAAGAACCTTAGCCAGTATCCGGAATCCCAGGGGTGACAGGTGCAGGCCATCTCTGGCAAAGCATTGTGGTCTGCCGACCATGTCGTCCCAGGCAGACAGATACTGGATCCCCTTAGAATGACAGCAGAAGCTTAGCCAAATGTTGAAGTCAGTCATTTTGTCCTTGTACTGTGGTATCATTCTGGGTGATGACAGGATGCTATTCAGGGCTAGGGTCATACCTGCCTGGCCCCAAGATCCAAGAGCTCCTCCATGTCTCTTTTCATGTAATACAGGGAGGTACATCTCAGGTTATTCACACCAACATAGACAATGACAGAGTCATATTTGTCTTTGTTGTGGAGTGACCTGAGTGCATGCATTATGTGGCAGATCCTGGTACCCGACAGGCAGCTGACAGTAACTTTCTCCTTGTTTAGCCTGGTAAGAGGGACATCAGTATTCCTGACTATAGAGTCACCTATGACTAGTGTTTTGGGTACGTTGTTTTGCCTTATGGGCTGAGGTTGAGTGACACACTGATTTTGTGGGCTTTATGTCATTTGGGTAGTGTTGGGGGGGGTTGTCTGCGTTTCAGCTTGGGAGGTCTCTGTTGCTTGGGCAGATTTTTATTGAGAGCCTTCGTGAATGTGGGTGTGTGCTTTGTGTTTCTATGTGTGGGTTTTGAAGGACTATGTGTTGAGTGTGGTGTGGTGCAAGTGTTAACCTTCTCCTCTTGACTGTCTAGTCCAGTCTTGGCTGGAAAGAGCTTGGCTTCCAGTTTGGCTATATAAGTGCATCTCTCACAGGTTGTAGTGTTGGGTGGTAGGAGGAGAGGGTTGTCAGTGTATATGAGGCAATTCCTACATTGTCCCAAGATGACCAGATTCATCAGGTGGACAGGAGAAAAAAACAGGAGCTGACCCATGGACATGCCTGAATAGGTGCTTATTATTTTAAGTACTAAGAATCATTTTCCTCTTGACAAGTGAGGAAAGTTGAGTGCTGTAGTCATTTGTAGTTTATTTAGTAATTACAACAAGTTCTGAGAAAGTGCTGAGCACAAGGAAACAGTTCTGAGTGCCGAAACTAAAAAACTGGCTAGTTTTAGCACCAATCCCAAGAAGAGAAGCAGGCCATGGCCTGTTTGGTGATCCACAGTCTTGTCCCAGATGATGCAAGTGTCTGCAGGCTTGTAGCCTTTTTCTGGTAGATGCCTCGAATAGCAACCAGACCAAATAAGTATGTTAAGCACAGACACTCACTATACAACCAGAAAGAGTCAGGAATCAATGCACTCTGCTCCTACCCTCACCAGGCTCAGAATATAAGCACAGATTCTAAGCTGTCACCTATAAAGCAGCTATTAAGTCTTTCTGTAAGTCTTGTTTCAAGGCTTTTGCATATTGGCTAAAGCTTTTGCTGCCCCCAGTGCATTTTCTAGACAGAGTCAAAACCAAACCAGGACCCTGTTGGTCCACCATCATAAATAAACTATACAACAAAGGAAAGAAATTCCTTAATTTATTTAGTAGCTTTAAACCTTATCATCTCAAGAATAATCTTAAAAGCATTAAAAAAAATTAAGAACACTATCAGGTCTACAAAACAAGTCCACTAACATAGCAGTCCCAAAACTAAACTAGATTCATGTGCATCTCCTTAATGACAGAAGTCTAAACAATAAATTGTATGACGCTGAGGCCCTCCTACATTTGGAAAGCACCCATGTCTATGCAGTTACTGAAACTTAGTTTAAATGTAAAGAGAGCACCCCCTCTATACCAGATTTTTTGCACTTTTCATGCCTTCAGGTACAGTGGCAACAGTCTGGCTTTGTGAAGGGCATATCCTGATAAATTTCTCCGAAAAGGTTTATGGAGGCTGTAGATGGTAGTTATGCAGTGCATGCAGCATAATTTGACCTGGCCAAGGCCTTTGACACCATTCCCTATGTTTGCATTATACAAAAGCTAAATGCTTTAGAAACTGTCTCATGTAGTAAGATGGATAGCAAACTGTCTGAATGACAGAACCCACACAGTGCAAGTTGCACATGCCTCATCAGAAAATATGAAAAAAAACAGTGGTGTCCCTTAAAGGCTCTGTGCTGGGAGCTTTCACTTTTGATATTAACATCTCAGATCTCCAGGTAGAGAGCCAGAATCGCTGGCTAACAAAGTTTGTAGGTAATTGTAATGTGGCGGGTGGGGGGTGCTGTTAAGTTACTCTGTCACACCCAGTCCTTCCAAAATGAACTGTCCTAGTAAACACTTGGTGTGCTAAAATGGGCTCAGATTAAATACTAAAAAGTGTAATATCATCACTTTTGGTGGACAACCCCCCACCCCATCATACTGTATAGACAACACACTTTTAAAGAATAAAAATGTACTTAGGGACCTAGGTACTTGGGTTGATAACTCCCACTCTTTTAACCATCATGTGACAATGATTTTCAGGACTCTTTTCATGTGACTTAGATAATTGCCAAAGGAATATCATGAAGGTCTAAAGAGTTTTGATCAGACCAATTATTGAGTATAACATACCTTTCAGAATTTATCTCACTAAACATATCATGCAATTAGAAAGACCCAAAAAAATTCTAGCCAAAAAGATCACAAGCATTAAGTCCCTGAGCTACCAACAGAGACTGGAAGCTCTATCACTTTATTCAGTATCTTAAGGGGAGAAGGTAATCTCAGTCTTACTTACTGCTCCATTAGACTCAATTGTCCCAGACCTCCTGTTTATCTGCAAGTAGAATAGCTCCATCAATACTAAAAACAGACTTAAATCTCCATCAGCAGATAAATAAAAGAAAGTAAAGGGACAGATTTATAACTCAGCACTTCCCAAAGCTCTAGAATAAACTTAGCCCACATGTTAAACAGTGCATCTCACTATTTACCTTTAAACATAAACTAGATGACTGGATGGTATGCACACATTTACTCCAGGACTGACCAGTATGGCCATCCGTGAAAAAGGAGGTATGGCCTGTGAGAGGGTACTGACAAGGTAAGAAAGGTCATGAGATTCATTGGCTTTGGAATATCTAAGAATGCATCTATTAATCAAGTCACTTCCAGTCTTCTTTCACATTCACTGCTTTTGAGGAACTCAGATTGACAAAAGTGGGTGTGACTACCCTGCAGTTCAGATGGAACATTCCATGGAAACTGCATTCCCCACATACTGAGGTTGACCTGAAGGCTATAAGTATGCTTTGAAAATCTCACTCTGAAAACAAAATGAGAATAGTGCTGCCATTAGCATTCCAAGCCTAATGCCAACAGATCTAAACATTTTTGGAACCAAAAATAATTTATAATTCATTATCATAATCAATATACATCATGTAGAAACACATGATACAGTTTCTGCAATATACATACTTATCATAAAATGTTCCACAGTATATAGTGATGGGTATCAGCATTGATATGTATTCTACATCTTCCATAGGTAACATAGCATACATTTAAATAAAATAAATAGCAAGGTGATGTTCTTCTAAGCATGCCTTCCTTTACTTTCTGATAGCTTGAAAAGGTGCATTCCCACATTCACACATGCGTTCATACATGATACATGTGAATTTTAAGCATGTGTATGGCACTTTCTTCCCAGTTACATTATTCCCAGGGGAAATTATATTAATAAATAGTGATGCTATGTGCAGTCTGATGTGAAATTTCTAAGAGTCTAAATAAAAAGCATTATTATACCATGACCCCCCCAAAACGTGCACGCTGATTGGCCAGCGTGCACATTGTAAATCGAGTTATACTAATGGAAAAAGGTCCGGTCGCCCGGACTTTTTTCCATTAGTATAACCCTACTTTTAAAACACTGTCTCGCTATGTTAAATGGGTTTAACATAGCGAGACAGCTTTAAAATAAGCAACGGAGATCTCCGTTGCTTATTTTAAAGCTGTCTCGCTATGCTAAACCCATTTAACATAGCGAGACAGGTTTTAAAAAAAAGCAACGGAGAAAGCAAGATCTCTGTTGCATTTTTTACTGTTTCGCTATGTTAAATGGGTTTAAAATAGCGAGACAGTTTTAAAATAAACAACGGACATCTCCGTTGCTTATTTTAAAGCTGTCTCGCTATGTTAAACCCATTTAACATAGCTAAAAAAAAAGCAACGGAGATCTTGCTTTCTCCGTTGCTTTTGCAACTCTGATGTACGCGCAGGCGCAGTACATCAGAACTGCGGATGCCAGACATCTGCGGAAGGGCAGTAAACAGGCATTATACTATGCCATTATTTAAGAAAAGTAATAGTTTCTTTTCTTAAATAATGTCATGGTATAATAGCAATAACCCACTTCTGGGTGTGGGTAATGCTGTATTTACCCATGGTTGGCTTTGTTTGGTCCCTCGGGCTTCGCTCTCGGGACCAAACCACGCCAACCGAGGGTAAATCCAGCATTACCCACACCCAGGCGTGGGTTATTGCTATATTAATACAGTGCTGAGCAACATTATTTTCAATACAGTCTTCATTCATGTCTTTGTTATATATTGTTTTAATTGCAAATTTAGAACATGTACTTCCATCTCACAAATATAGTCCCTGAGGGGGGTTTCTACAGTGCTCATGATGGCACCTTTGCCAATCATTACTCCCCTTGCAAAGACCAGGATAACATCTTTGAAAATCATCATTGGTTTCACAATATCAAACTGTGTCTTTACAGTTTCTAAGAGATATTTGTCATAGTTGTGTTGGGCTTCCAAGCTGAACATAGTATGAGACACTATCTCTCCTATGTTGGAAGATCCTAAGAGTGCAGACTGCTACTGAGCCACTGGTGTCTCTTCGATAGAGCTTCAGTTTATTCTCCTTCTAAAATATGGGTTGCACCCCGGGATTCAAGAAACTTGGTGCAAGGACGGTTTTAGCCTTGTGCCGAGCGTCCTCATTACAATGATGCAGCAGCGCTATATAAATATGTATGAGGGCACACCGCCACACCCTCGATGTGCACAGGAAACGTGCATGCAGGGGGCGTGTACAAGTGCTCTACAGAGGCATAAACATGCCCCGACAGTTGCACAACCTACCATGCTTACTATTAGAGCCCGCCTCTAATAGTAAGTCATTAATTCAGTGTCCGTGGATACCGAAATGTATGCTAAGCATACAAGTGTGTCCACGAACAGTGAAATAAATTTGAAGTAGTAAACACACAAGCGCGTAGTGGAATGTTGAGCCCCGTCCCTAGAACTTTCACAATTAGATTCCCTGTGTCCCTATTATACATTTGTATTGCTGCAATATCGAAAGTGTAAGCAAAGCGCAGCATGTTTGGCGTCGCTGCCCTCCGCCGAGTGTAGCTTACACATCAAAATCATTCAAATAGAGAAAAACATGTGGAATCAACGTAAACATCAATAGTGTAGTGTTTAGAGCATCCACCTAACGAACAGGCATTCACAGTTTGAGTCCAACAATAGCACATATCATTTTCCATGTGGAATGAATGTCGTTTTGCTGTAAAACCGACATGAGTATCGCATGAGATGTTTAACTAAATGTCATTCAATTAAAGTGGTATTGTCATAATGAATAAGGCACTAGTAAGCCGGTGTAAGCACAAATAAGCAGCAGTAAACATATATAAGTACCAGTAAGCAAGTCTGAGTGCGCTTGCATGGGTGTAATATATCCATGAAGAATGAACAACGTAACAATAAAGCATACAAAAGGAATGAGAAAGGAATCAACAGCAACCCCAGTATTATATAGCGCTGTCAGCATATGTCATATCAAGCTGGGCAGGAGTGAGCAAAGCACTGCTACTCACACCACAGACAGGATATTACCAGTGGGAGTAACATTGTTGATCTGCTAAGTCTACTTTACCGACAGAGGGTAGTTGCTGGTGGGACTACTCAAACATTGATAGGATGTTTGGCCATCCGACCATTACACAGGCAAGGGCAGGTATGTTCAAGAACTAAATGGTGGGAGAGCCTGAGAATACATGGGTTGGGACAACATACATGTAGGGCCCCTAACGCTTGGGAGAGGGCAATGTGTGGAGGTGTGTCATGGCTGCGACAGCAACTGGACAATGGATGGTATGCGTGTATGTTGAACTCGGGTGGGGTGGAGGAACTATGGGTATGAAATTATGGATCCAGGCATGCCAGGGTTGGATGGGTTGGTTCTAATTGGACCGCCTCGTGGAGGTCAGTGAGTTCGTTATAAGTATATATGCATACACACATGCATACATCTATATGTAGAAGTACATTCTCTGTAACACAGTCATTCCATTCGCAGACATAAATAACATGAATGTGCCCTTACAAACCTCGACAGTAGATAGAATAATAGGTTGTACATAAGAGGGAAGGGACAAAACTGCTAAAACACAGAAGTGTGTACAATGTCCGAAGTCAGTGCTGTGATGAAAAAATCAAATGTGAGGACTTTCTCACACATGGAATCATTCCTGTGATCTGCCTGCTATGGCAATGCCAATTACTAAACCGGTCTATTTGTAAAGGAATTACGCAGGACTCGTACATAATTAGGCCTCATGTGTAACGTGTGTGTTACCACATAGTCATACATATTCATTTATTGTAGTGTCATGTTAACAGGAGAATGGATGTAATGAAGTATAGAGTCTAATCTTGAAATAAAGACATGCGTGTCCCATGTGGGACAACCCAAAAATTGCAAATAGTGTCCTTTTGGTCGCTCATGTCACTAATGTTTGTGGACTAAAAGTTTGGGATTTCTGAGAATACGTGGAGTGAGTCAACCAATCGGATGGGTCTACAGGAGTAGGGAGTGGCCAATGTGTAGCGGTGTGGATACACCGCAAATCCAACTGGAGAATGGATAACTGCAGTGTTAGTGAGGTGTTGGGGTGGGTGTTTGGGGAACCAGGAGTCATGGATATATGGGTATATATGCAAAGGAAGCAGCACAGCAATAGTGTATTGGTTAGGGCATCCGCCTAATGAACAGACATTCCCTTACCGAATTCCACTGCAGCAGATACTATTTTCCATCGGTAATCTGTACATGAACATATTTGACATCTGTGCGCTGTATAACCTGCAAAATAGCAATTAAAAGTGAATTGGAGTGAAGTGTCAGTGTCATAATGAATAAGGCACTAGTAAGCAGGTTTAATAGGTTCATAGGTTCATAGGTTCATACTAGGCTATCTGCCCGAGGGCATTTACAAGCCTAGCCCATAGTTTTGTGGCTTACGCCACCCCTTTAGTATGGGGAACTATACCCATTATTTTGCTGTGCCTCTGTTGAGCAGTGACACTGAGGTAATCCCTGGGGTATATCTGCGATCTCCCATCCATTGGTCAAGATTTCTCTTGAACAAGGCCAGCGAGGTGCTCTGCCTCACATATACCGGGATTTTATTCCACAGCATAGGGAGTCTTTGGGTGATGAATCTATCCCTCCAGCGCGTCCTATTAATAGCCGTGTCGAGGTTTAAGTCTCCGCCTTGTGGCTCTGACGGATCTAGATTTTTGAGGTGAAGCATATTCATCAAATCTGGGTTTGACATGGCCTTGTATGTTAGGCAAAGGTCACCTCTGAGCAGCGGGCGACTGAATAGAGCTGGAGTTCTTTCAGTCGGGCAGCATAGGACAGATGTTTGAGACCCTTTATCCTTTTGGTGAGGAACTTTTGTGGCCTCTCCAGCTGCTGCAAGTGTCGGGTCAGATACATTCGAATGGGGCATTGTACTCAATCATTGGTCTGATGAGTGATGAGTATAGGAGACTATGACCTCCTTGATCTAGATGAGAATCCCTTCATGATAAGGTGGGCAATGTAGAAGGTCTTCCTAACTACTTTAGCTACATGGGTGTCGAATGACAGACTACTATCAACCTGGGTCCCCAGGTCCCTGATAACTTCTTCTATGCTCAGTGGATTGCCACCTATTTGGTAGCTAGGGGTAACCTTGTTTTTCCCGAAGTATGACTATGCATTTTTGGCATTTAACTTTAGGCCATGGCTCTGGCACCAGTTATCCGTTTCTGTGAGACCCTTCTGAAGGATATCTGTGTCAGATGTGTTTCTACTATGGCCCAGTTTGCAGTCATCTGCAAACTTTGTCAGCCATAACCCTCCTGTGTTTGCTTGTACTGAAAAGTAGATGCCAAACAAGAGTGGGCCCAGGACTGAGCCCTGTGGTACACCACTTGTGACAGGCTTTGAGTCTGACATGGCGCCAGCAACTCTGACCCTGTGGGTTCTGTCACTCAGCCAGTTTGCAACCCATCTTGTGATGTATGGGTTAACATTTAAGCTGATGAGTTTTTCAATGATACCCGAGTGGGGTATTGTATCGAAGGCCTTCGCCAGATCGAGGTAGGCTGTATGGACTGCCTTTCCTCATCAATGGCTTTGGTGACTGTTTCAAAAAGTCAACCAAGTTTAGAAGGCATGATCTGCCTTTGACAAAGCCAAACTGGGATGGATCCAAAGTCTGCAAATTCCCTATGTCTTTATTTATGAGGTCCATTATGATCCTCTCCATGGCTTTGCAGATAAGGCTTGTCAAGCTAATAGGCCGGTAATTTCCAGGGTCGGTGGAGGCACCGCCTTTGTGAAGTGGGACCACAGCTGCAGTGCGCCACTCCCTGGGTACGTATCCAGAGGTAAGACTATGATTAAACAGCTGTCCTAGCTGTGGGTTTAATTCCTCATTGAGTTCATGGAGCACACAGCCGGGGACACCATCAGGTCCCATGGATGCTGTGTTTTTTGCTTTGGAGAGAGCAGTTCTCACTTGGGCGTTGGAGATGTTTGGGGGGCTGCAATCGCTTGGTATAGATATACATCAGTAAGCGTGTGTAAGTGCATTTGCGCGGGGTATGCATTGCTTTACAGACACACACACACACACATATATATATATATATATATATATATATATATAAATATAAAATATATATATATATATATATATATATATATATATATATATATATATATATATATATATATATATATACATATACATATATATATATATATATATATATATATACACACATATATATATATATATATATATATATATATATATATATATATATATATATATATATATATATATATATATATATATATATATATATATATATACACACACATATATATTTATATATACATATATATATATATATATATATATATATATATATATGTGTGTGTGTGTGTGTGTGTGTGTGTGTGTGTGTGCGTGTGTGCATAGATATTCACAGATATACAGCTATGATAGGAAACAGCACACAAGAATGATATATGTTCACAGGCTATGCCAATGGAAGTGAGGGGCCCAAGCGAGAAACATGAAACACGTAGCATGACCTTCCACCACCCCCCCCAACCGGACACAGGAAACATACACAGAAACCCGCAAACAATGTAAATAGTCCACTGCTCCCCAGACCACAGGCAGGATACAACCGGGGGGGGGGTACACAGTGCACCCATGAAATCTAATCTTGGAACACAGACAGGAGCATCCCTTGCGAGACACCCAAAAAATTGACATAAGACCAAAAGAAGGTGATACACTGAACATTCTGGCTGGGGTGTGTACATACTCAGAATACCAGGGTGGGAAAGCCTGATGACCCATGGGTTGAGACAATGTATGACATGGGTCCCGTGAAGTGGAGAGTGGGCAGCATGTAGTGGTGTGTTCAGACCCGACCAGGACCTAGAGTAAGGATGTGTGCTGTAGAGGAGGTTCGGGTGGGGGAACTATGGGTAGCTAGTTATGGGTCTAGGTGTGCAGGTGTTAGCTAATGTAGGCTTATATGACAGCACCAGGGACGTAAGCAAAAGTGTTTATTGGTCAGAGGCATCGCCCAATGAAAAACCACACCCGCTACGAGTCCCACTTCAGCAAAGTGTAATCTACATGGCAAGAAATGGAATAACCAGATGTAGATGTATATATGTAGAGGTATATGTCTGTATATCTACCCATAGCGACATAGAGATATACCTCCCGCTCTCCGTAGTACAAATGCATACATACAGCAATATATAAATATATACATGTATGCATACATATATAGATATATCTGTATATAGTAATGTATGTATATATATATATATATATATATATATATATATATATATATATATATATATATATATATATATATATATATATATATATATACATATATGTGTGTGTGACTGCAAATATACACATGTATATAGCTAGGATATGATACAGCAGTTACGAATTACGTATGTTCACAGGCCGGCCGTGCATATGGGTGTGAGGGGTCCAATCAACAAACGTGTAACATGTAGCATCAACCCCTGCCCCCAGCTAGGCCGGTGAGACATGCAGACACACAATAAAAGTAAACACACCACTGCTTCCCAGACCACCGGCAGGATACTATCAGTGGGAGAGACCTGCCAGGTCTAATCTTGAAACAAACACATCAATGTCCCTTGTGGGACACCCCAAAAATTACTGCTCATCGGAGTCAGTCCCTGTAATGATTCATCAAACCAGGCTGTAGATGTACATGGACCAGTAGGTTGTGCAAGCCTGATAACCCATGGGTCTACACAACGTACGACATGTGTCCCGACACACGGAAAGTGGGCAGTGTGTAGTGGTATGTTCATACCCCACCTGCACCCACAGTAAAGATGAGTGCTGTAGAGGAGAGGCAGGTGGGGGAACTATGGGTATGTAATTATGGGCCTAGGCGTGCAGGTGTTGGCTGGTGCAGTCATATTAGGACCGCCCCGGGGATGTAAGTAATATTGCAAAATGGGCATAGCTTACGCCCATACCTCTCAACCCCTAAGAGCAAATCCGCTGGACAGGACATAAACCATTGGGGGAACAAATAGGGACCATACCTCTCAACTGTCCCTGATTTCCAGGGACATCCCTGATTTTGACTCAAATTCTAACTCTGTCCCACTTAATCCCTCCTAAAACTAGTGACTTTTGGAGGAAAGGTGGTGAATTACCCGTAATGAATAATGACAACAATTAAGAGTTATAAACTTCATTTACCTCAGAAAATGTGTGTTAATTCATATGCTCTGAGTCTGTCAACGTGTCATGTTAATAACACTAATATTTTAAATGTGTACCTGATTGTTCTTGATGTTGTCATGACTTGTCCCTGATTCAGATGATATTTGTCCCCAATCGTTTGAGAGGTCTGATAGGGACAGAAAGCACTTATTCCACTTACAACCTTAGAAAGATGATAGAATAATAGGTATGCAGTAGCATGACTCAGCTGAAGGATGTGGGTTCCAAAACCCAATTACTTGTTTCTATTGAATGGTGTCAGTTCCCATGTATTAGCCAGACAGGTGCAGATTGTAAGAGGAACACATCAATAGTATGAATCTAACTCTGGACAGGCCGTGGATTCCATACAGTCGAACGGCATGCTTATGCCTAATGGGCAGCCATTCCCGATACTGTAGGCATGTAATCCAATGTAAAAATAGGCATCACAAGGTAATATCTAGTCCTCACTCCCACCCAGGGTTGTGAGTGTCAGATGCAAACACCAAATGCAGTGCATTTGCAAGTGCGAGAGCAAGAGGGTGTAAGTCTGTTTGGCCGCCGGTAAGCGAGTATCACACTGGTGAAGCAATGTAGAGGCTAACTGAGTGTAAGGAACTGTAACCGGAGGTTAGCATTGCTTAGCTCTGTGCAAACCCATGCACACCCACTCACAACTGCTTTAAAGTGCCTTAATCACTCCGTATCCAATTACCTTGTTCTGCCCAGCAACAAAATAAACAGCTGCTGCAAGGCTCGAAACCAAGACCCTGCATCCCACAGCCAATATGATTTACCACTACACCATAGCAGATATGCAGACATTGGATGTTATCACAAACATATCATCCAGCACAGTCATTCAACAGTATAGGAAATGTATTCCATCATGTAGATGTGTGTGTGTTTATGTCCAGATATAGATACATACATATACATAGATATATCAAGAACATCCCATGTGACAACAAAGCATTAAAAAGAAATGAAAAGGAAACACCAGCAACACCTGTATTATGTAGTGGTGTTGTCCTATGTAATATCAAGACTCCCTCAGGCAGACATGTGTCATTAATACACGCAAACATTTGTACATTGGCCAAATACATCACTCTGTGCATTTTATTTACACTAACACAACAGTTCCTGTCCAATCATTATGTGAGAACAGTGCTCTTGCAAGGTGCTATGTGCACCATCATCATCATGAAAAAGGTAAATGGGGTAATAATAGAAGGACCAGTAGTGTTGTATGTACAATGGGTCGTCTGCATCATGTGTACCTGGAACCTTTTGGAGTCATGTGCATACCAGGATCGTGTGCCTGAGAAACAGGGGCGAGGACAATTGGAGTATGTTGTGATGCAAATTAAAAAGGTTACATGTGTCCAGTGGACACGTGTGTGAAATGGATAGCTATGTATGGGGTAAATGTTGTTCTAGGAACAGATTGGCCTTTTGTTGCCGTAGAGTGAGAGTGGAATGTGGGGGAAGGAGAGTAGGTATGCTTGTGGAGGATAGGTTAGGTAGGATGACAGACAAGACAGTATACAGGGTCGGTATATGACACATGTGGGGGATACACCTTGGACGGGGAGGGGTGTTTGGTAGTCACAAGCCCATGAGCCCCCAGATGGAAACAGTGAGACAGAGGTCCTCACCCATGGGCAGCCACCACTGCACCAAAACAGCTGCAAAGGTGGCTGTGCTGGGGGCTGTCTAGGAGGGGCAGGCTCACCCTCTAAATGTGACACTCTGCCCTCGAGCTGGTGTAGCTAGCCTTGAAACCCCTTATTGAGCCCCCTACGCACAACATCCAGGACTGTACAACAGTAAACAAGTTCCTGTCTGGACCTGCTCCTGGGGGGACAAGCCCCATCCTCAGTGGCGGTTCCACCAGAAGGTGGTGCAGAGCCAACAGAGGTGAAGGACCAAGGCTGGGCCCCAGATGTGCTGTTGCCTGGTGCCATTGCCAGCTGAAGTGGGACAGGAGGTTCTGCCAGGACTGCCAATCCCATACAGCCTATGGTGTTGCAGTTTTAACACAGATATGGCTTAGTAATAGTCAACAGCATTCAGGATTACTTATAACAGCATGCATAGATATGACCATCAACCCAACACAACAGATGGCATACATTTGCAGAGGGAGCACAACACATGCATATATACTGCATGACATCTGTACAAAGTGTAAAAGACTTGTGACTGCAGCTATGAACAGTGGCCCATTATTGGCATGTCACTGTGAGAACCTCAGACAGTGACTGTCATACCACTGTTTCATGTGACATATGTCCAATCAGGGATGCAATGGCAGTAACTCTCATCACTATCACCATGTACTGACTGCAATCCTCACACTATGCTTCTGCAGTTCACAGATGTGTGTTCAGTGAGTAACACAAAAAACAAATGGTTCCACACACTGACTGGTCCACAGATGGCCCTACATATGGGTGTTCCCTCACAAACAGAGCACTGTCTTGTCAGTTTTAAAACATGCAGAATAGCCATTACCACACACAACTTGTTAAGCTGGCAGTAGTCTCGATGAAGCATAGCTACACTTACATGCTGTAGTCATGTCTGGCACATCACACTCCTGTCTTTAGGCTATTTTCCACTGTGTATGTTGTTTGAGGAATATCCAGATATCATCTGTGATGCTGTTTACCAAACACCAGATCCAGGTTCCACTCACAGCGACTGTCATGGGCAAACACCAACATGATGTTCCTAGATATTGTACTGTGTTTCCATGCGATTGGCTAAGGGAATGTCACCACAGCTATTCCACATGCAGTCAGCTAGAGGAGGAATTCAATACATGCAGAGGCCATCACCTGATCATGACCATCACTTACAAAACACAAGCTGCTTCTGAGCAGGTGTTCAACTCCACATCCACAAGAGAGTGTGTGAGAGGGACAGATAGAGGCAAAGTACATCAGAGAAGGGGGTGGAGACTAAACTCTAAGCATTGTCTGTCACACACCTACCAGTACAGGGGTTCAAACCCCTGACTAACTAGCCATTACTATTACAACTGCAGGCAGTTGCTCCATGTGCCACATAGCTGACATGTTGGTGTGCTGTAAGAACATATATGTGTGATGGTGAGTGACATCTGCAACAGAGATATAGTAGACATACATTAGGTGTAGCACACATGGCTGTCCACATGAATGGATGTCATTGTCAACACAACCACACTCTAAGGGACTCAGACACATTGCCACACTTTGCCAGGCTCACAAATACACTTCCTAACTACTTAGTTTGCCACACTGCAGTAATGCACAGGTACTACGTGCACCACAGGGGATATCCTGAGGTTCTATGGGATAGGGCATGTGAACATGTCTGACATCAGTTGGTATGCCAATGGGAGTCATAATGGACCTGCTAATAGACAGCAGGTTGACCCTGCACCTGCACTGATAGCATTATACAGGCATTCCCTGGTGTCAGTGGCATCTGTCCATACAGGGCATGTGTATAAGGCATTGTATGGTCTTTGTGGATCACATTTGATGGCACCACATATGTTGCAAGCATACACTGGGGAACATAGTGAAGGCACATTGTCAGCAATTGTGTGCCTATTGTACTGCTGGACAGGGTGCCATGCCCTCTTCAGCCCACTGCAATCACACCATGCCTACTAGCTGTCATCAATGTGCAGGGTATTACCAACATAGCGGGATATTCTAGGCAAGTGTGTTTGTGTATGACACATGGGTTCAGAACGTATTCTGGGTAATAGTAGGATTGCATACTTTGTTCACCAGGCTTTTTGCCAAATGTAGGGGTATGGCTTGCCAACACAGTCCCTTGGCTGATTGACATCTGTACTCCTTGTGAGGTGGATATTGTGACATATAATACGGACACCATATAGGAAAACTACACCCCAACAAGTCCAGTGGTTAGACACTCACAGCGACCTCCACACAGGCTCTGACTGTCAAATACACACACACCTGCCATGTCTTGTAATAGATCCCCATACCTAATTAGTTTTTCACACTACAGCTTTAGGCAGTTACAGCACACGCTATGGAGATTATTGGGTCCCAGCAGTCCCAGAGATGTATTTCTAGGTGGGTGACATCAGCAGGATTGCCAAAGGTGAGTATGTGAATTGTAAAGAGTGTGCATACTCTAAAAAGCATAGCTTTTATCTCAGGCAGACAGATACACATATAGTTGACCTATCTTGGACTAGAACCTCTACCTAACTAGTTTATCACACTACAACATTATGCAGTTACAGTTTGTGCTATGAAGATTACTGGGATGTAGTAGTCCCAGAGGTGTATTTCTAGGTGGGTGACATCAGCGGGATTGCCAAAGGTGAGTATGTGAATTGCAAAGAGTGTGCATACTCTAAAAAGCATAATTTCTTTCTTAGGCAGACAGACACACACAGTTGGTCTGTCTGCCATTAGAGCACCTACCAAACTAGTTTATCACACTACAGCATTATGCAGTTACAGCACACGCCATGGAGATTATTGGGTTACAACAGTCCCAAAGGTGTATTCATAAATGGGTGACATCAGCAGGATTGCCAAAGAAGGGCATTTCAAGTGTACGGAGTTGTACATGTCTGTTACCTGCATGTACCTGCTGCTTACTGTCATGAAAACACATTTACACCTGCTTAAAAGTGTCTAATTCAGTACTAATTGACAGTACCAACAAGGTTTGCAGGTCTTGAACCCGGGACCATGCACACGGAGGTTACTGGACTTACCACTAAGCCATCTGGGTTGTATACATGTTTCATGGATTTTATAATGCACATCTTACTACAGGTATTCCACAGTACTGAAAACAAATAGGACAGTCATGTTGTGTACATATGTACAGTATCCTTGAATCTACTGTACTCTGTGAAACAAAGACAAGTCTACATCTGTAGAACTGTAATAACTACATATATATATATATATATATATATATATATATATATATATATATATATATATATATATATATGCACCTATGGGATGTGTACACACACACACATATATATATGCATATACACAGACACAGCTAAAGCTATATGTCTGAACATCTTTTGTGACACAGAAGGGTTCCAAAGGAACTGACAGGTACACAAAATAGAGGCATCTCTTGTTTCATAACATTTAAATCTTAATCAGTTCACCAGAGAAGGGATGGTTGTTGTGTATGTGGAGTTTGAGGTGGGGAATGATGGCTAATGTAATCTACCCTGGGGATTGTGGAGTTTGGGTGGGGGAATGATGGGTATGGACTTACACCCCAGTGACCACTTCTGTGTCACTGCTCAACAGTGGCACAGGAAAATAACATACCCAACTGTAGTCGCTCTTGACTGTGTATTCTTTACCATTCCTAACTATGTAATACTTTGTAGACACCAGTCACCACAGATGGCTACCATGGTGTGCAGCATATTAAAAGACATTACGCATGTGTATGCCTGGCTACAGGGTGGTCACACACACAAACATGCACACACTTGCCAGTATTGTGCATACACGTCTTGCCTATGTAAAGATAACTAGTACAGTGGTATGCAGTTGGGCTATGTGCCAAAGAACACATACAATTACATTTACTCTGATTCCACTTCTGAGCTGGGTGACATCACAGGACTGATTACTTGTAGTGAGGAGGGGGAGGGGGGGGAAGAGAGATTTAGCATTTGACAAGGATAAAGGCCAGTGCAAAAGGTGGTATCTCTTTGGAATGTGCAAAATCCGCTGTCATGACAGGATGCAGACACAAATGCACACACACCCAACCACTTGCTAACACATACACTCAGGCATTTGCTGATACACACACGCACGCACACAGTTGCTAGTGGTGGGATCAGAACTCCTGCCTATCAACAGATCTCTATTACAGTACTACAGAGTTACGAGACGAACCACAGAGATTACACATTCCAAGGCAGTCAGAATGCCCTTCTAAGATTTAGGCCAACAACAGGAATACTGACAATCACAATGTACATAGCTGTAAACCTGTGTATTTAAAGTAGGTGTCCATTACAACCTATGTACACAAACAAGACACATCATCTGCAGGTAGTACATAGGTAGGCTTGAGAGGTATAGTTGTAGCACAACAGGAACCTGAACTGGAGTATGCCCATCTGTGGAATGGACAACTACTATCACTATACAGGGTTATAGTGGTCATGCTCATACACATAGAATCACAGAACTTGTTTGGATACATTGACTCCAATTACACAAGGTGACAGTGGGCATGCTCATACACTTAGTAGCACAGGGCCGTTTGGGATGCACTATGACTACAACTACACAAGATTATACTGGGCATGCTCATACACTTAGTAATAACAAAGGGCTTGTTTGGATGCACTGACTCAAATTACACAAGGTGTCAGTGGGTATGCTCATACACTTAGTAGCACAGGGTTGTTTGGGATGCACTCCGATTCTAACCACAGAAGGCCACGATGTGCATGCTCAAACACATGTACAGAACACGTTGTAATGGACTCCTATTGTAAACACACAGGTTTACAGCTATGTACATCTTACCTGTCAGTATATATGCACATCATACTGGTTTACTACCAGATACCTGTATGTAGCCCGTAAATGATATATCTGTGTCTGTGCTGTGTGATATACATGCATACATGTACATGAAGTACTGACATATATATGTTAAGTATACACAATCATGCATGTGTGGACATGACAGACAATAGGTTAACTGGGACACACAGGCGGATGCTGCCTTCAGTATGTGTCATACACCTTGCTGTCCTGAAAGGCATACATTGATAGCAGGTTGTGGACAGTGGCATTATACTTGGAACAGTGGCATGTGCAGGCATAATGTGTGAGCCACATTGTGCAATGGTACTGAGGTGCAGGTGTCAAGATGACCTCTCCCAGCTGTGTTAGTAGTTGTCATTATTAGCAGGACTGCTACACTAAGTATATCTCACATTGGTTATGTACACAATGTCTGCTGCTGTCCGTCACCTTACATGTGGTATTTGCTACCAAGCACATTACTGCCACTCGCAGTGATATCATGGTACAAGTGGCTTACTGCTAGACCAAAACAATGAGCCAATGTCCTGCTGTTATTATGAGGTTGTCCAGTGTCTGTCATTCCGAGCTGTCATGACTGAATGACAAGCCTTCGACACAGAGCACATGCATCCATGTTTCAAGTGAGTGTGGATAATACCTAGGTCGCATTTACCCATATAGTTGCATTCCAAGGCAAATGTCCTACACACAGAAGTAACACCCTGACACCTACAAGACAATTGCATTGGATGCTTATGCTAACCAGTGCTAGATGTGTGGCTTTTGTAATCCATTTGCTCAATGTAGAACCTACAATGGGGAATACTGACATCTGTGCAGTGAGGAACACCTGGCTGAAGGCTCTGTAGTGCACAATTGCACTACCACCATATAACTCAGATCCAGACATGTGGGCCATAACACTGGTATGGACCATTCCAGGTGGTGGTGTCCACATAATCATAAAGGCTAGTCACATGTAAAGACCACTACTCCGACATAACTCATCACAGATGAGTCAGGTACAGGTGACAGTAGCAAACGCTGCATTCTAGGTTGCATCCTTATATATATCCACCACCTTGTCCCCAGACTACCAACACACATTCATATGTGGTATGACATAGTATGGTAGACCACCAGATAACCTTCAATTGGTGGACTGTACCTAGGCCTACATCAACTGTGCAAAGTACCCATGTACAGACACAGCTGCATAATGTGCTATGCAATGCAATAATACCACTGTTTGTTACCAGCTCAGTTGTACACATACCAGGGTCCCTCAGATGTTGTCAGTATTAACACAGTCGACTGTTGCTGTACACCAGTAAACAACACCCTCATGGTTGGATATGATCTAACTGTACCTGCCCTGGATATGTACATCCCACACACATAAACATAAATGACATTACCATAGCTTTCCTTATCCTTTCTACATACAGGTGGCTACAGTCATTACACACATGCACATGGCAGATAGCATGCTAACAGTACATAAGGTTTGCTATCTATGTTAATAGAGGTAATATTCCCTCTCTACTGGTCACCCATGACACCTATCATGTTATACAATAACCCATGTGGCATGTATGTCATTAGACATGTCCACCTAATGCAATGCCTACAAACATACCCAAATAACAGGATCATAGGACCTACACAAGGCCTGTATTGACAGACTCAGGGAAATACATGTCTGCTCTGTATGTTCCTGAGTAGTCACAGGTGATATGTTCATGACATGTACAGCCATGTGTGCCCACAGCTCCTACATATACCCCATGTCAACAATTGCAAGCCATGCATCCTGTGTGCTGTCTGGACATTAGCCTTAGTACCACAATAGCCAGTATGTGCTGGGGTGAGATGTTTACAAGCCACAGACCTCGCACATGCTTGAATGAGTGTACTGCCTAGCTCTAACAGAGCACATTGCTAGCACTCTTCCAGTAAACATGAGGTGTGTGTGGCAAATATGATGTGCTCATTGTTGACCATTACAGTGCCCTGGCTTCACCATGGCACTGTCAAGTAACAGTTTGTAGGAGCATGACATGGAATAATGCTGTGTGTGTCTTGCTGATATGTGCTGTTGTCATATATGTACACTTGGCTGCTTGGTGAAGGTGGTTGTGTCCTACCAGGACATGAATACAACATCCATTATGGTGTAATGCTTGGCTATGTTTCACACATGGCGTGGGGAAGGTGTGGAATGTATCCTCTTCACCTGCAAGTCCACTTATTGATGTAGACCACATATGTGTACATGTATTGATGTTTGTTTAGATTCCATGCGTGTGCGGTGTCTAATGTTTGAAGGTGACTGTTGTCTTAGTACATCATGCTGTTGCAATGCAGCCTCAACATTGCCAACTGTATATGGTGATATGCTCAAAGTACAGTAAGCTGTACATGAGGTATGGACAGATGTTTGGATATGACTACTAAGTGGTGGGGCTACTTTGCAGATGAATGATTACTGCGGACAGCTCACTGGTGTGTTAAAACCATTTCAACAATAACCTGTGTAACTCCTAAGGTCTGATTTTGTTAATTGAAGTGGAAAACAGACAATGTAGAATGCAGTAAGGGTGACACTGAAGGCAAACCTCTTGACATCAGTAACAGTAATACCTCCCCTGTGCATATATTGTGCATACATCAGCACAGTTGGCAAAGGAGAGAGTCAGTACACTTTGTAGCGAATGCGATAGTACTGTACTTCTGTAATACCTATCATGAGATAGGCAGGTGTTTGATTCACAGTACTGGCACGTGTGGGTGTGTGTGTGTGTCCATATATGTCACGTATGGTTGGGAATACATCCTACATGTTTTTCACTCTCCTGAACACTGTTGTTGACATCCGTACAGAGTGAAGTGTAGAAAGAAAGGCATAGGCAGTTGGTTGAACCTTACACATGTCAAGTGTCTGTATGTGTATGACATAGGTGTATATCTTTGTGAATGCCACAGTGTGTGTGTGTGTGTGTGTGTGTGTGTGTGTGTGTGTGTGTGTGTGTGTGTGTGTGTATGGCTGTCCGGTTCCTGGAGTGAGGCTGTATTTTACCATAGTGAAATGTTAATGCCCCCTCCCCCCATCCACTCAATGCAATCTAGTATCCCTGTTGATATCATCAATCTTAGACGGGCATTCTAACCGTCTGTTAACATGTACCCCCTGGGGCCTGACTTGTTGTTACATAGCTTACCGATGAACCCCCCTCCACACATACACTCACTGCACTGTAGTATCTCTGTCGATGTCCCCGATCTTAGGCCATTCTGACTGTACATGTGGAATCTCTGTGGCGCATCTTGCAATTGCGTAGTACTATAATGATGATTTGCACATTGGCAGGGGTTCTCATCTGAACACTGGCAACTGTGTGTGTGTGTGTTAGAGTGTGTGTTACTGTGTCTGTGAATCCCTGAGTGTGTGGGTGTGTCTGTGTTTGCATCCTATCATGGCAGTGGGTATTACTGCTTCCCAATGAGAAGCCACTATTTCCACTGGCTTTTACCCTTGTCATCTGCTATACAACTCTTTTACCTCCTCCCCGCTCCAGGTACCTATACCTGTGATGTCACCCACTATGGATGTGATGGCTCTGAACACAGTAGCTTACTACACAGCTATCATACTCTTGGATCATTAGATCAGTAAACATAATTGAAACATGGGAGATTATAACTGTGATGTGGAAGCTACAAAGTGCATGCAGGTATTGTCATACAGACCTGTGAGTAGTCAACATGTACATATGGGACACTAACAGCAAACACTGACATCCCCCAGCACATGCAACTACACCTGAAAGAGGATGGCAAAACATCAAGATCAACATGCTGTTAGTGTTGTTACACATGATACATGCTGTTAAATGTACAAAATGCATTCTAAAACTGTAATACATGGTATGTCTGCTGCCTGTCAACACTACTCAACAATATTAATCTACAATTGTCTATCTAGTATGTTCACCCTGTGCATCAGACAATATGAGCATGTCCCTGCTCCAATGGTGTGGATGACAGGGATGCGGCACAGGCATCATCATATGCACAGGGTGATAATGTTTGCCAGAGGCCTAGGCTGCACTATTGGATGACATTATGTGTGTGTGTTAGGGCCTGTGATATCATTGGGCATGTGTGGATTTTATGCGTGTGTGTTGAGGTGCCCTACATTTGTTTCTGGTGTGTGTGTGTGTGTGTGTGTGTGTGTGTGTGTGTGTGTGTGTGTGTGTGTGTGTGTGTGTGTGTGTGTGTGTGTGCGCGCATGCACACAAGTCTGGTATGTAGCTGGCCTACATATTGGGTATTATTGACAGCTGCAGACTGTACAAGGCAGGTTTCACAGTTCACTGTGTTCAGCCATGGCCACGTGCCATGTGCCTGCCAGGAGTTGCACGGGCACTACCAGGCAGAGGTCCAGATTGAGTATTGTCTGATGACACATGTCCACTGGAATCGTGTCTCTGTTGGGACCATTCAGGACCATGTGCACGTGGCCCGCTGTGTTCTGGTGTGGACTGCACAGCACCAGCTGCACTGCTGCTGCTACTGCCATTATGGGAGTGGGCATGTGCAGTAGCATGTTCACGTAGACCTTCAACAGGTGATGTAGCTGACCTACATCCACGTGCCCGACACCTCACTCCCACCAGATGTTCCAGCACAGACATTCCATGCTCGAGGATTGACATGCCACGGTCAAGGACTCCCATCATGTCACCCAATCATCTATCCAAAACATCTGCAAGATGATGGTGAGCATTTGCAATTGCCTGGATGTTGTCAGTTAATGAACAGACAGCAGACCTCTGAAGCCTCAGATCTCTGTTATGCCATTCAGTACATGCCTGTGCCTCCGTTACAACCCAAAACATGCATCTGGTGACTCCAGTTGATGTGCTTTGTCTTGCAGGGGCATGTTGGCCAGTGGTCCTCCTACGAGCAGCACTGGGCACATGCCTGTGTGGGACATCACCAGTCAGTTGACTGGGATCATGGTGTGCAGGCACACCTTCCATAGTCCCCACACTTCCCTGTTCCATGCTACCACCTGCCAACTGTCCTTCCTCTATGGCCAGTGGTGATGGGGTATGTGTAGGCAGGTAAACTGTGTGTGAGAATGAGGATGGTACAGGTGGAATGGCAACCAATGGCACAGATTCAGCCCCTGACAACCCTGCCTGTGCCTCAATCATACTTTCATCATCACTGCTAGAGTCTGTGGGGACACTAACATCATGTGGGCCGCAGGAGGACAATGCACCTACATCAACACCTGTGAAGGGAAGACAAGAACTGTACATTACAAGTTATACCACACAGACACACACAGACACACAGAGAAACACACAGACACATGCTATGGCACCCAACGGCATGCAACATGCAGGTGATATGGCAGATGGCATTCAGCTTAGACAATTATAGTGGTAGTTATCATACATCCCTGAGTTGCACACAACAGCATGCATGTGTTATAGCAGACGGCATGCACCTTACACAATTATAGTGGTGGTTAGCATGCATACCTGTATTGCACCATTTGTGTTAGTAGCTTATGTCCCATACCTGCATCACAATGCATGCACTATGCACCATTGCACCACACTGCCATGGTGTGTGCAACATACACAACATGTTAACAGACCATTGCTGTCCTTTGTACATCTGCCACTGATGCTTTGTGTTGGCCACTGCCCCTATGTGTGAGGACATGAGCAGAAGGGTATGTCAACTGAATACTATGTTTGCCTGAGCCCTAGCTTGCATATCTCCCCAAAGCAGTGCATGTCTGTTTAACATTATTCCACCTACCCTTGAGCTGAGTCTACAGACATTGTGCATGTGGCTGTACACATATGTTTGACATGGCTGTCCCTACTTTGCAATGGTGCCACAGACCAGCACTGGTTTACAGTACACCAGCCTGATGTGTGGCGTATGACCTTGCCAATCACATGTATGACATGTCTTCTGCTGACGTGTTGAATGACATGCATACATGTGTAATACAATGGTGTCCTTTCCAATCTACAGTACTGTAATGGTGTCCCAATGCAGGGACGTGTTATACTAACATGGGTCTTCAGCTGACACAATGTTGTCTTTTTGCCCTAAAAATATGCAGTGACATACTGCACATTGAGCTGATGTGCATAGCCATTGCAGGGCATCATGTGGCTTCACTATTGCTATACAGTGTGAGTTACTGACACAGTTCATAGCCATGACTGTGTTCACATACAATACATATCTAATGTGGAATGTGACCCACGTCACTGAGGTGTATACACACTAAACCCTAATATGGAATGTGTGACACAGGTCACAGAAGGGTATACGGATCTCACCCCTGCACATCTGCAGCCATATTACTGATGCCTGGCAACTATGCCACACATGGCTAACTTAGCAGTACTCTATGTCCCACATGCCATCTGTGTACCTCACACACATGAGGAGCAGGCATGACAGTGATGTCTGATACCAGCAAGGTGAATGTACTGTATCTGTGGCCTGATGTGGTTGTATGTGTATGGTGTGCAACACATGTATGTATTTGGATACTGTATAGGTGAATGCTTTCATGTGACACACTCAAGATGTTCAAGACATGTTATGTGGTGGCTTCATGTTATGCCTACACAAGCTGTGCACAGGCCTGTATGATGTTTAATGTTTCACATCTGCAATATCACCATTACACAAAGGCCATAGTTGTATTGTGTTGAGCCAATGTACAACAGGTGTACACACATGTACATCACTTCTACTGTGTGTGTTGCTTCATGTCTCTGGCCATCCTCCATGGCCATGCATACACATGTTCTGTCCAATGGTTGTGATGGCCATCTATTTCACATGTCAGTGTTATCCCATATGCCATACACCCATAGATGTTATATGCTCCACTGAGGACAGGGTTATGCAGACAAAGGCTGGTATGTATGGGATGTAAGACATCATGTTTTGCAGGATAGTTGAGCAGTGTTGCAGTCAGCCCACTACATGTCATGGACATGTCAGATAGCACATGACATTGTGTGACATTCCTAGCAAGGGTATAATCCACAAGGGTGTATCCTGTGGGCCGGTCATACCACAGCTCCAACACATTTAGAGTGTGTGCACACATATGCTCTCTCTACAGTACTGTTTGTATTCCGAACATGTGTAATGCTGATATGTAGTACCTGCCCCTACAGTGAAACACACCTCCACCATTGTATCCACAGTTGACCACACATCTGGCAATGACAGTTTGGAAGGTTTAGTGTAGGTGTTTCATATAGTCTTCAATTGTTTCACATGGGTAACCATTGTGATGCATTGCAGGTCTGACCAGTGTCTATTATTAGGACCACCATACATTATGTGTACGTGTGTTATGGCAGATAGCATGCAATTAATATGATCTGTGCATTATCAAGCCTGGTAAATAATAACAATCTCACCTGGCACAGGCTGCTGTCGCTGCAAAATGCCAGAGGTACCTAAACAGGAGTATTACAGCAGTAAGATCATTATCCACACCTGTGTGATAGCTACAGGGTGCAATGTCCATGTTATCACATAAGCCAGTACAATACACTATACTATGGAGTATGCACATCCGTGCATACATAGAGTAGCAGACTATAGTATGTGGCATATGTGCATACATGCCTTGTATATGATTTTACATTACATATTGTACAGTAACACATGTAACTATGTGAAATATAGTTGTGTTATATGTGCAGTACTGACTTATCAGGCAACTCCAGGTTCGGTGGTTGAGAGACACCCACCTCCACAATACCAGCTAAAGCTTCTGGATGGAGGTCTGCAGGTGTCCCCAGGTTGGCCAGTAGCTCCTCGGTACATGTGAGTGGGGGATGGGTGAGTGGCCCCCTCACCTGTTGCACCTTGTTCCCTGGCAATTGCATCAGCACACTGTTTTGCCCATCTTATGAGGTCAGTGCAGTGTCAGCACACTTGCTGATTGGTGGGATTGTGACCGCCAACATCATTTACCCTTCTGCGGAGTTCCTCCCACAGGGCATCCCACTGCTGTACATCCTGTGGCACATGGCTGAAGAGTGTTGAATGGTTGTCGAGGAGTTATGGGATGAGGACCTCATCCTCCAAGCAGGTGTATGCTGGCAGCCTGCTATGCAGTATACCTGGAATACATAATGATGGAGACAGGTCACAGTAACTCACAGAGAAGTACAGAAGTAGCTGAACATATATGTGTATCACATTTATTATGATTACAAATAAGTCTTTGCAAATCGACATGATACTAACACCACTGACATGTTTAAGTCACACACATTTGACACTTACTGGTGATGTGATGTTATCACCATATATGGGTGTGCCATGTGATGACATTGCTCATACTCCATGTGGATGTTGTCTTGACATGGGCATGTCTGTTTGCCTGTACTGGTGTCTTTACCTATCAGCACATGCCTGCATGTGTTCAAATGAATGCAATCAACCTTAATGCTGTGTATATGTCACATATATAGTCATACATAGCCTTTAGGGATGTGACCTGTGACCCTGCAGACTTGCTCACAGAATGTTTTACATGTATGTGTTTTGCCATATACATCTACATAGCACTGTACAGCTGTGTAGCATCCTGCCATGTATTGCCTGTGTTGCACATGTGAAACACATGAGACAATAGCTAGCCTGATGGTATTTGCAGGGTTGGATGTCAACTATAGCATGTATGGTCATAGTGAACTAGTAGGCTATATGCCCTGGGTCATTTTTGAGTCTAGGCAGACAGGTTACCTAGCTGTAGGCAACAGACAGGTAAGTTTCAGTGGCCAGTTCAAGCAGTGCCACAGAACTGATCCACAGGGTTACTGATATATTTGGCATGCAGTCATCACACCATGTCACAGAGAGGGGTCATGTGCAGCTTCGCTGGACAGGGATGCATAGTATGGCAAGAGTATGTTAAGTGTATGGGACAGAGATCTGTCAGGCATATTGTGATCCTTGTACTAAAAAGGTGGATGTCCATGAAGTATGTGTTTATTTGGGATCAGGATGTGTTAAGTGTAGCATGTCCAACATCTCTGAGTTGGACATGGCTTTATTCAGGGTAGGCTACATGCTACATAGTGGAGCTAGGGATTGGGAAGGGCAGTACAGGCCATCTACACATGAGCAATAACCCTTAAAGGTAATACATGATCTATTATGGGTCACATGAGTGTTGAGTATGGCTGAACATTTTTCTCTATATTCATGGATGGCACCCTATCATGATTTGGGGTGCCACATATGACTACCTGACTGGTGTGGTGAAGTAACTATCAAAGAAAAGACTAATGTCCAGCTGCATTCCATACACACAGTTGCCATTACGCTGACCACTGCCTAGGTGGTGGTTCATGGGTACAGGGTTTTTAACATAGGGGATTACAATGCAATACTTAGCTGTGGGATTGTGGCCATACATCACACACCACACATCTGACACACAAAGGCCCTTCTTTATGTTGAATGCAGCACACATTGAGTCAACTATTGCTCCTAGTTCATAGTCATTTGCAAACATCAATAGGCAGATGCCTTCTGTGTTAGTCTGTGTGGTATAGATAACAAAGAGGGGGAGTACTGGGAATGAACCCTGTATTACTGTGGCTGGCACTGGTTTGATGTGCATGTATTAGTCAGACACCTTCTGTAGTGTTGGTTCTGCCAGCAGTCCAGTTGCCAACCACTCCTGTGACATAGGAATATACACCTAGTTTACTGAGTGTAGCTGGAACACAGTATGGGTGATGGTATCCTAAGACCTGGCAAGGTCATGATATGCTGTGCGAATCAACCTTACTGTCATCTGCATCTGTACTGAGTACATCAAATACGTTGATCACAATACATGGCCTTACAGACCAGACTCAGCAGGGTAGTAGTGCACTATTTCCCATTATCAATGGTGTCTCCCCCTTTGTGGGGTGTGATAACTGTTGCTGTGCACCATTCAGTGTGTACACAGCCTGACATGGAGCTATGATTGAACATGATGTGTATGTGGAGAGCCGATTGTTCTTACACTTGTGTAGGATACACCCTGGGATGTTGACAGGTCCCATGAAAGCTGTATGTATGGCTTTAGAGAGTGCAGCTTGTACTTGCATAATTGTTATTACAGGGGCTCTGCAGTGTACATGGATATATAACTATGTGTACCTGTTGGGGGGTGAGGTGGGAGTGGGTTTAGGTTCTCCAAGACCCTATCTGGATGAACAGGTGCTATTTCTGTAGGTGCAGTAATTTCCCTGCCATAGTGCTGTGCAGCATGGCAGATCTTGCCATTGCCATTACGAATAATGACACAGCTATAAAATGCTCTGTGGTTGGCCTCATAATATGTGGCTGATTAGTTTCACAGTAGCTTTGTGTGGTTTTATATGATGTATCTGCATCTTACTGAGGCTGACCAGGGATCACCTACACTCATGTGTGTTCACTCTTGCAACAGTTACTACCTTCTGTGGTACAGTTTAAAGCATGGTACCACCAGTTTGCCTTCTTGTTTGCGTTTGCTTGAATCTTGGTTCTGTTTCAATGGCACAATCACTGCACATATGTGACTGCTTAAGATTCATTTGTATAGGATTCAGCATTTGCACATGCATTGTCCATCTGCATAGGTGACATGACAGTCACCACTTTGCTCTTAGGAAGCATAACATTGGCATTGGAGACTGACTATGTGTAGCATACTGTTAGCCCTGTTTGTGTGACTATTGTGATCCAGGTCATTGGGGTTGATGGAATCCAACATGCATTGAGCGCAGGTGCTGGTATATGAGGAGTCTTCCCAGTTCATAATGGAATAGTTGAGAGTAGCCATTATTATGGTTTTCTGTCTCAAACCTAATCTTCCCCATTACAGCACATTATGACAGTTGGGAAATCCACGGCATGGTGGGTGATCTGTCGCAAGGTGCAATTTAGTTGCTCAGCATAATGCATCTGAAGTTATGCAAGTGCAACTAGCGTGGGGGTGTACATATCCTTCAGGAATATGGACACACCTGTGGCCCATGTGTTCCAATAAAGGATAATGGGCAAGTGGTGAGGTATGTGTTATAACATGGTCATGCAGGTGTGCTCTCCGGAGCATTGAAACATGTCTCAGCCACTGCACAGATATGTTCTCCATGTTAAGGATTGACATATGTGTGTCCATATAATGTTTCTGACATGTATCATTGTGTAGCAAGACCCGCAATTTATTGCTTGGCTGTCCCTGTAACAGCAGTGGACCTTCACTTGAACTGTGCATGATGAAGGCACTATAGGGAAAGCATGAGCCCTAGGCAGTATCCAGATTCCCAGGGGTGACAAGTGCAGGCCCTGTCTGGCAAAGCATCATAGTCTGTCAACCATGTTATCCCAGGCAGACAGATACTGGATACCCTTTGACTTGCACCACTACATTAGACAATTGTGGAATACAATCCTTTTGTCCCTGTACTGCAGTATCATTCTGGCCAATGGCAGAATGCTACCCAGGCCTTGGGACATACCTGCATGGGCTACAAGACCTGACAGTTCCTACATGTGTTTCCATGCAGTCCAGGCTATTGCATCACAGGTCCTGCACAACAACATGGAATATGCCAGAGCCATGTGTATTGTTCAAAAGGTGGCCTGAGTGTATGGGTATGTGGCTAATCATGGCAGACAGACAGCTAACAGTATGTATGCCCTCATATAGGTTGGTGTCAAACATAGTGCTGGAGTTTGCATTCACAAATGAGTACTGTTGGGTATGTTTCCAGCCATGTGTTCTGAGGTGTGGCACAATTATGCAAACTATGTCATACAGCTTGTGTATTTCGTTGTCTGTCTCTTCCAGCTTGGGAGATCACTTGTTTGGCCAGATACTTAGAAGCATCTGTGAATGTGTGTGATTTCTGGTAGTGTGTGTGGGTGTCCTTACTGTGTTATGGGAAGGGTATGTGTTGCTTGTGATGATGAGATGCATGTGTTAACCTACACCTCATGACTGTCCAGTCCAGTCATGGCTGTAGACTGGACTGCCTTCCAGCTTACCCCTGTAGCTGCATCCTAGACAATGTGTGGGGTGCGGTGTTAGGTGGGTTTGGCAGTGTACATGGCATAGAAATTACATTCCCCCAGGATGGCCACATACACAAAGCTGACATTAGTAAACACCAGTAGCTGACTAGTGGACATGCCTGTATGAGCATTCAGTACTACAAGTACCAAGTACTGTATTTAGTTTACTTATTGCTTATGAAGATTTTTTAGACAGTGATGCTCACATGTAAATATTTGTGTTATGGACGTGACAACACTGGCTATTATGGAAACATTGTTGCTACCTTTTTCAGCAATCCTCCTCTGAGGAGCAAACACATCCTGATAGTTGATTACAGATGATGCAAGTGTCTACAGGTCTGTTTCCTTCTCTGGGTATATACTCACATATCCACCAGGACCATGAGCTCTGTTGGGCACAGACACACACTCCCCAAACAGAGTCATGTATCAATAGACTCTGATGCCACTATCAACATGATCAAGATATAATCAGATAGTGTAAACCATCACCTATGAAGCAGCTATTACACATGGGCAGCAGTTTCCTACATCTTACACTCCTACTGCAGATGTTACACTGGAGTTAAAGATGATATGCAACCTGTTTCATTACCAGTACTGTGCACTACCTTACATACAGTATGTGCAAGTGGCTGTTAGGTTGGCAATGAGAGGTTAAGCTACACAAACCTGGTAGTTCAACCAGTGTGTCTCTACTCTCAATATCCACTCTATGTAGGTGTGCACATAGCCATTTGGCCCAGCCCTGTAACAAGGGTCACTACACATTTGCATAACATGTACACATGCACAGCTGTTATTGTTTGCAAACGATACTAGAGAGGTCCAGCCCTGTAACAAGGGTCACTACACATTTGCATAACATGTACACATGCACAGCTGTTATTGCTTGCAAACAATACTAGAAAGGTGGGTATTA